>NW_021618799.1:211133-239150 GCF_004785775.1 Grammomys surdaster | reverse complement strand
CACACACACACACACACACACACAAAGACACACACACACACAAATAAAGATAGAAAGACGTGAGGTGATGTCGGACTGTAGACGAAGATCTTGGGTTGGCCTGAGACTGCAGGTGTTTGGCCACGCCCCCAGAACCCATGGCCCTGACACAAGGTCTCATCTCCATTTAACCTATACCATCAGTCATGCAAGACACAGGTAGAGGGCGTGACTAACAGGCCTCTGCCTGGAGAGATTTACAAGTTAATAAGGCCGGGGTGGGGCTAGATAATTAACTTATTCCTCCCTGTTCCCACCTCCTTCCCACCCTCTATATTAACCAGCTCTCCCCGGGCTTGGGGGGCATGCATACATTCACATCCAGATCTAAGTACCATCGTGGACAATAAAACTTCTTCCATGCACTCCACATGTCTTCTCTGTTTGTCACCACCTTTTGGAACCCTAGAGCTGCTCGTGTATGTGGGAGCCTGCCGGCAGTCCATGGGCCTCTGCCTCTGCCCTACTGGCCCACGGGCCACTGCCACGCGGGCCCCAGCTGACCATGCATGTTTTTTTCCCACAGCTGTCACCCTATGTGGGACTCAGACACCCATGGACGTCAAGAACCAGACTGCCCAATTCTTACAGATTTACAGTCCCAAGAAGGTGTGGCACCAGAGCCGACATTTTTGGCACCAGGCCACCAGCTGCACTTGTGCACCCTGCCTCTATTTTGCTCTGCCTCCCCCACCCAGTGGCGTCTTGAGGCTCCAAGTAGAAACATCGGCCTCCGGGTCCACACAAACTCTTCCCTGCCTTGCAGAACAAAGCTCAGTGAGGACTCCCCCCGCTGGACTTGGCTCAGTGTGCCCATCTGACACTGGGTGAGAACCTACTCAGCTAAACCTGTGTGCTTCTGTCTCTCTCCGGCACCTGCGAAGAACAGAAGATGCACAGAGACTCACAACTCAGCACAATAGAGAACTACATGCCTGTGTGCATCCCCGAGGCGTTCGGGCTGTCATTTTTTCTCTGGCTAGTGGTGGAGAACACATGCAAAACCAGCTCCACTAGCTCCCCCAGCTGGTGCCTGTGAAACTGGTGAGTAACATCTCTCTCTGTCCACCTCTTTCTCCCTCTATCTCTTTCTCTCTCATGTTCCTGACTAACATCTTTTCTCTAATTCTTAACTACAGTCTAACTCCTGCCTAGTTCAAAATGAATAGGTTTCTCCACATATTCTCCAGCTCAAGGACAAGATGTTAGTTGCTTCCTAGCCCCCCACTCTTCTTATCCCCCCAGCTCTACAGAGGGCTCCTTCACAGCTAACAGCTCTCCTTCAGACCACAGCTCCTGCTGTTACTCTCGATATAAGACTTTTCCTTAGTTGAGAGACTCATTCTCGTGGCTGAGACTATTCTCTCTCTCTCTCTCAAGAGCTGCCGTGTCCAACCCAGCTCCCATGTGTCTCCTATGACTTAATGTTTTACACAAAATCTCACTGTTTCTGATCCCCATAACAAGCCCCTGTGTTTCTTGCTTTGAACTTTTCTTCAAGGTTGGCCTTTTCTCCTTCTTCTCTACATTTAAAATTTATAGGCTAAGAAAAAAGAACAGGGAATACAGAGGGCCTCTCTGCTGAAACATCCAGCCACCACGTGGCAGAACAACAACCACATGGCAGAACAAGCCCCTTCCCCCACTGCTTCTGAACCCACCACTGATGTTTTCTCCTGATTGTTGTAGGAATACCTACAACAATGTTCATGCTTTTCCTCTATTAATGCCTTTTCTCACTAAGAGAAAATTTTAAAACAACAGGGTTTGTGATTTTCAACCCAAAATTTTTTTGCCTTTTGTTTAAATATTTCCTTTTCTCTCTAATACTCGTGATATATGTCCAACTTTTTCTTCAACTTTTAAGACTTCTTCAAGGTTCAAAAGTCATCTAAACCTACTTCCACAGGTTAAATCAACATGCTGATCACCATCTTTCAGCTCTTCATTAACAACTAATTTCCTTTCACAGATAAACTGTTGCTGCCTATCCCAGGTACATGATTAACATGATGTTTTTGTCCTTCATCCTTCCAAAAACAGACTCAAAGACACCTTCCAAGACTAAAATTTCCTCAAACACCTTTGCCTTTCCAGGATCTTGAAGACAGACCATGATGTACATGCTCCCAATTAATTCAGTGCTCAATATCCAGCCTTTCCAGGCATCTCCCCGCCGGAGATGCTGCTTCCCTGTGTTTATACCCACAGATCCACCAGAGACAATGCCATCTTCTGGAACCTGCCTGAGATGCCAAACTGCCTTCTCCCCAGCCATCTCGTCAGACTGCAGACTCCAGAGACATGCTGATGCTGAGATCCAGAGACAGCGCCACCTTGTGGAACCTGCCAAGCTGCTTTCTCCTAGCCGTCTCATCTGACTGAAGACCCAGAGATGCTCGCTAAGACACAGAAACACAGTGAGATGGAAGACAGATCCAGACCTTCCAGCCACAGATGGACTCTTTTGCCAAAGTTACATAGCTAAAGTAACATGTTAGTGAGGAAAACATAATGTCTATTTAGATTAATCAGATGTCATTACCCTCAAACTATACAACATGTATTTAATTCATTCAATGATTCCTTGCTTTCCCAATCCAACCCTCAGTTCCCATTACCCTTGGCTTAATTATGCTACACCCCCTGGCCTGCATAGTGTTTTCTTTTGACTTCCTCATCCAAAAGTTTCACTACAGATGACACCTTTCTTAAGAGAGAGGGAATTGTGTGTGGCAAGTTATGATAAAAAGCCGGGCACCTGGTCGAATGAGCTTCTGAACCCCAGATACTCACTGGGACGGAAGGTATTCAGCTCTGTTCCTAGGCCTCTGGCTCTCTCAGCTTCAGAACCCACAGTCCCTCTGACAGGAAGGCCCATGGCCACTGGTCACATAGGAGTAACACCCCCACATGTGGCCTACATACATATCCAATAACCTACATCTTCAGAAATGCCTCTCCTTTTAGGAAAGAGAAAAGAGTGGGATTTCGGGTTATAGAAGAACATCTTGGTTTGGCAGGGCCCAACACCCTGAGACTGCAGGTGTTTGGTCATGCCTCCAGAACCCAGGGCTGTCAGGGTCTCATCTCCCTTTAACCTATACCACCAGTCACATAAGACACAGGGAAAGGGCGTGACTAACAGGCCTCTGCCTCGAGAGATTTACATATTAATAAGGCCAGGGGGCCTAGATAATTAAGTTATTCCTCGCTGGTCCCACCTCCTTCCCACTCTTTAAGTAATCCAGCTCTCCCCAGGCTCGGGGTACATTTACATCCAGATCCAACTACCATCATGGACAATAAAACTTTTTCTATGGACTCCATGTGTCTTCTGTGTTTGTCGACAAGCTTTTGGAACACTAGACCTTCTGGTGTATGTGGGAACTCGCTTGCAGAAAAGTCCCCCGGGACTCCACCATACCTCCATGGACCTCAGCCTCTGCCACCCCCATCTGTGGGCTGCTGCTGTATTGGCCCTCAGGCTGCTGCTGCATGCGTACAAGCTGCATGCACATGTTTTTTCCCACAAGGTGACTATGCTCTAGAGAATGGTGAGAGAAGCAGACAGTAGGTAAATATTGTCAAAACATGTGCTGTTGTTGACTGTAAATGCCAAGTGACTACTATGTATGTCATTATGCATATTGTATTAGTCACATCATCCAACAGTCAGTGGCAGGGCTGAGATAAATCCTAGCTCTGACTCTGATCCTTATGCTAGTTTCAACCATACGTGTCACTTCTCATCATCTCTCAAGCTCTCTGTCCAGTCAGCACACACTATCCCCTGAGCATACAGGTCCCAGATACAAAGGACTGACTCATGGCTGCTTTAGTATAGTGTCTGTGATAAAGACTGATTTTACTTATGACTTTCAAAACAGAACAAAACAAGATGAAGCTTCAATTGCAAAGACACATGTCCATCAACAGTTTATTTTGAAACGGACTCATCATGGAAGTGTATCTATCACTCTTGTAAACATCCAGGTGGATGAGATGCCCTGGAAGACATCAAAATGTGCATTAGTATCAGATCTTAAATACCTCACCTCACTCCACCTTATCCCATCCAAACAATGCCTGCATGTTTCAGGCTTGGAGTCCAAGGCTGGAGATCAGAAGTGGGGCTGGGGAAATGACTGGATGCTGAGGGCCTTGACAAATGATTATAGTAATATGTTCACAATGGGGTTGGCCATTAGAATGTGGTATAGACTTTAGCATGCCTGGTCTAGTTGAAGAATGGAGGCCATTGGGTTCCTGGGAACCATAATATTTTCTCCATAGTCTTGCCACTTCTGTCTTGGTCTTTAATTCCTGGTGGCCAGCAACTAAGTGGCTCTCATCTACCATGATCCCTAGACCTGAAGCAATGAGGCCAAGTAATGATAGATAAAATCTACAAGACTGTGAGCCAAGTTGGGTTTTCCAGGTCCTTTGTCAAAATGACAGAAAGAGAATGAGGTGTCGGGGGCCCTCACTGATAGGTGCTGAGCTTCCAGAAGGGCTTCTCAATCCTCTGAGAAGAGTAGTCATAGGTTCTTGCCTCAACAGCTTTTACTGTTCCTAAATTTTAACACAACTTTGACCTAATAGGCAATGATATACACAACAGACCCACATGCTTCCAATTAAAAACATCCAATGAGAAACATGACAGTAGGAAGTCACATCAGTACAGGATTAGTTATTTTTAAACCAAGAGACTTTTCTCTTTGTGGCACTGGGAATTGAACCCAGGGTTCCCACATGCTAAATGAAGTTAGGAGTTCTCTAGCAGGAAATAGAGATCATGACTTGGAGGTGACCATGCTTTTGAGGTCAACTATGAAGTGCAGCACTATGCTTAACCCAACAGGGGAACCTAGACATGACACAAACTGAACACAGTCTACTTAGAACTTAATTGTAGGCACTAGAATGGTCTTTTCTGGGACAGAGGATAGCAAAATCTGAGAAGCTGGCTTTATGGTGGCCATGAAGTCACAGCTATGACTCCAATGAGGGATTGAGTGGGGATGATCCAGGCCTCAGGGCCCACTCTGCTGTTGTGACTGGACACTGGACCACTAAGAATACTAAGACTATATTTTAACTTCCTATTTGGAAAGAAGCCAAGTGGTGATACTGTATTTTGTTGTTCCTAGCACTTGGGAAGCAGAGGCAGGTGGATCTCTGTAATTTCAAAGCTAGCCTGATCTACAGAGCAATTTTCAGAACAGCAAGGCATACAAAGAGAAACCCTGTCTCAAGCACAGACACACATCACATACCCAAAGACACACACAAAAGAGAAGTGGTGAGAGGGGCAACATTTTGCTAAATTGTTCTTTGTAAAAATAGCTTCTCAAAATTGACATGAAAATGTGTGTGTGTGTGTGTGTGTGTGTGTGTGTGTGTGTGTTTGTGTGTGTGTATGTTACTGTCAGAACACAGTTCAAAAACAGAGTCCTTTGAGGAATATTCTGAGTGGGTAAGAAAAAACCTCCAAGAAAAAACAAAAATCTTATGACCTCAGTTTCTTCAAAATCCCAGGATTGCATTGTTCTTGGATTGTACATTCCTGCTGCTCTGAGGTGTAACAGACAGGAGAGTGTTTATTTCATATTGTTCAGTACAACTGGCTTTTGCTATTTGTTTATATGTCTCTATAGAAAATTATGTTTTAGCACCATACAGCTCACCCCTGCACTTGTGCAAAATGCTCATGATTCTTTTTAACCTTAGCAAATTATCTGATGCTCTGAATAAAATTGTCTATTGCATGAGACTTTAGTTCATCTGATTTATTGGTTCCATTCTCCCAGGTCCCACTGCCTCCAGAGAAGTAAACCATTTACAAGTTTAGGCATGATGGGGCATGGTATTACCACATCACTCAGGAGACTGAAGTAGGATCTCTCTGAATTTGAGACCAGCTTGTTCTCCAGAAGGAGTTCCAGGCCAGCCAGGGCTACAAAGTGACACACTGTCTAACAACAACAACAACAACAACAGCAACAGATGCAACGAAAACAAATCAAATCGTAAAGTTGGAGCCTTAAGAGAGAAAGCACCAATAATTAAATAATTTTTCATGTGGAGAAGGAAACCAAAGGATGCTTGTGTGTGACACCCACCACTATGCACTGGAGAGGGACAAAAAAAGAGTAAACCAAAAACAAAGCCACAAAAATCTAAGATTTCAGCCAACAACTACCCTTCCTAAAGAGCACAGAAGTAATTAATAAGTGAAAGAGAGAAAAATGCTTCTTGTTCTCAGGAAGTCATCTTTATCCACTAGGAAATCAGAGAGAGGCTGAAAATAGGGGCTACCAGCAATGAGCAGTCATTGGCAATGCTGTCTGAGATCGAAGAGACTCCAGGCATGAGCGGCTCTGATCTGATGTCAGGTCTCTTTTCCATGTCAACATTCAAGGGAACACTTCCACTGTCACAGTGAATTTGAAGAGGAAGTGATTGGGCTTACAGCTAACCTTGGCTGAAGGCCAATGTAGGTCCTGTATGACTGTGCCATGAAAGGCAGGAGCCTTGTGAATGAGAAGCTTGTTTCTTCTGGAAAAGGGCTTTCTAGGATACTTTTCTCACCAGGACAAGATGAAGCCACAAGCCTCATTCACCATGACTTGGTGTTAAAAGAAGACCAAGGAGGGACTAACCTAAGAAATCAATCCCTAATATGTGTTACATGTGGGGTGGCTTTGTGTCTGATGATGTTGCAGTGGATGATTGTGTCATAGTCAGTTTCAGCTGTCAATTGGACTCATCCCTGAATTGACTAAGGAGAGTGGACATCAGAAGTGGAATCATCGCCCTCATTGTTCAGTGGGGCATTTCCTTAACTGACAATTGTTGTGAAAGGGTCCATCCCATTGTTCATGGTGCCAATCAGCCATGTGACCCTGCATATATATGAAAGAAAGTTGAGTTAGCCAATGGGAGCAGTCCTGCATGCTGTGTTACTCTATGGTCTCAGCTTGAGCCCCTGCCCTGGTGTCTTTTGGTGATGGTAGATTGTAACCTTCAAGCTGAAATAAACACTTTCCTCCCAAACTGGGTTTGGTGCATACTTTATCAAAGCAACCGAATGCAAACTAGGCCAGGCAGCCCCAGGGTACAATTACACCAGAGCATTTTTCTGTCAACCAATTGTAAATGGGAAGCTTGTGACCACAGAAGTACAAAGTGTCTGTCAGGCAGCAATGGAAAAGACTGAACAACCTTGCAACTCACCATGTCTCAGGTCTCTCTGGAAGACTTGGTCAGTGTCAGTCCAGGAATCATTGTTGACTCTCACATGCATATCCTAGGATCAATATATATTGGAAAATGTGTCCATTCAGAAGTTGTGTATGCCACACATATTTAGGAGAGAGGACCTTGGTGGGCTTGTTGTAATCCAAGGTTCTGAAATATCCAAAGGCCCAACACACAGCATGCTTCACTACCCACATGTCAAATTGCCCAACAGTGACCCAAGTCTCTGGCACTATGTAGTTCACATGGAAAAAGTTTTCCTAACAGAAATCCAAAAATGTCATTGTGGTTACTGGAATCTACACAAAAACCACATGGCAAGATTCAGTCACTGGACCTCACAGAAGCAGCTGAAGGACCGAACTAAGGATTCTCAAACCATGTTCAGGAGACTGGCTCAAAGAACATCACTAAGCAGGTCAAAAGGAGGGATTGTATTGAAATCATGGCAGGGCACAAACCAATAGGAGGAACTGGGTACCTTTCCCTTACTTCTGATTCTTAGAAGAATCAACTAACTGGGAAATTCAGTGTTGAGACCAGACTGTCTCTAACACCACACCTAAATGGGATGATATGACTTCTCAGTTAGAAACCCCAATTCAGAAGCTATGGTGGAGGATGTGATGTGTGTAAGTGTTTCTGCAAGAATGGGAGTGTATCTTGGGACTAGGAAGCTCAGAAGCCACACAGCTCTAAGAGGAAGTCTCCTCAGCAGAGGCATTCCATCTCTCAGGGGAGGGAATCCCCAACTGAGCTGAGGAGCTCAGGAGCCTCAGCCCTGCTCCACTTCTTTGCTTCTTGTCTTCTTTGCTGTTTTGAATCTTCCTTGCTTCTGTTGTGAGTCACACCAGGCAGGAAATCTCATAAAAGGTAGTTGTTGGATGGTCCAGGGCGTGGAGGGATGAGTCCAAGATGGCTATCCTCTGCTCCAGGCAAAGGAGCTGTGCTTATATAGTATTTCTGAGGGGTAGAGCTTATCAAGGCAGGGATTTACAGAGTGACCTTTGGTGGAGTTTCAATTCCTGAGCTTGTGTAAGTCAAGGATTTCTGAGTTTTCTTGTACAGTGATTGATAGATTTTGTGTTTTGGGATTGGTGTTTTTTTTGGGGGGAGGCTCAGGGATTGATGAACTTTCCTGCTCAGGGAATGGTAGGTTTATTTTCACCCACTTTTCTAAGCGTCAAGCCCATGGGCTAGGGTGGAAAGTTCTTCCTGGCTCCAGCCTGCTTTGTCTGATGTGCCTTCATTTTGGGCCTCTGAGGGGGAATGGAGAGGGTGGAGAGGAGGTTCTGCCACTGTGCTCAGCTCCTGTAGGACAGCTTCTGTGGAACAACTTCTGTGGGACAGCTCCTGTAGGGATGTTTCAGGAAAGCAGCAGGCTGAGCTGTGAAAGAAGTTGTCACCACCATGGACAGCTCCTGCTTGGTACTCTGGCTGACCTGGGAAATTCAGTACGCCACTTGGTTGTGGACAGCTCCTGCTGCGCCTGTGAAGGCTGCAAGGTGAGGAGATGGGATGGTGACTCCATTTCAACAGGAGATGCCATCTGGGACAGATCCTGTGAGACATTTTACTGAGGTGGCTGGATAAACGGTTTGGAAGGAGGGATGAGCGACTTTTTCAAATGCTTTTGCTCTATTTTGTCTCTTGTACAAAGCTGAAGGACTGATCTGAATCCTTATCATATACATACATATATACATATCATATATATATATGTATATATATATACATGCACAAGCACATGTTTAGGTATATGTATATATTTTTGTAAATATTCTGTGCAGGGTGACTGGTGCAGCATTTTGGAGCCACTGCAGGTGCAGTGGCAGAGATGAACGTGGAGGTAGCTTCAGCATCAGAGGCAGACAGCAGAGGCAATTCCCCCTCCCTGATTGTTTTCTCTTTCCTTCATCTGAACTATCACACATGGCTGGGTCAGAGATCTCCATGGAAAGCTTCCTGTACACAGGCTCACATCTTGCAACCATGTGGGGATTGAACTGTGACACAACTGCTGGAGTAGATACCACAGGAAGGTGAGCCCTTCCACTTGCAGACCCTCCTCCACATTTGACCATACTTTGGAGACAAGGAAACTGTCCTTTCCTGCTGTGCTTTTAGTAAGCACCATCAAGTGGATTTGGACAAGCTGAAGGGTAACTGAAGCCTCCTGGCCAGAACTTCTCTCTGGTGTTGGCTGAAGGTCCCTCTGGCCCTTGTCTAAATCTAAACAGCCTGCAATGGGGTTTGGCAAAGACTCTCTATCTAACATTTCTTTAAAACAAAAAGAAAACCTGGTAAGGCAGCAGCCACTTAAAATCCACAGGGCAGCTGACAGTTCTTCAATCTGTGGGAAGGCTTAGCACTTCTGTAGAATCCTTCAAAGCCAATAGGCCAAGGGAATGCTGCCATTGGACAACACATTTCTCCTTCTATCTGTCATAGGCAACTCATCAACACATAAGAAATCTCCCCAGGCGAGGGAGATATGTGCCCTACTAAAATACCAGGGAATAAAAATAGTCAAAAAACAAGCCCCCTTGTTTTGGAAGGAAGTCCTTTAGATAGATCCATGGACAGCCAATGACCATATTTATAGTCCAAACTCATGGATATGAGTAGGTTCTCTCATTAAAAAGAGAGATAACCAGGAAGGAAAAGCACTCTCCTGGTTTTTTCTTTGTTGTTGTTGTTTTTGTTTTATTTTTTTGTTTATTTTGTTTTTTGTTTTTTCTTTTTTGATCTTATCCACAATTCGGCAATGCATAGGGACATCTAAAATAGGACAGGCTGATAGCAACACAGCTCCTGAGTCCCCTCAGCCAGATGAGTCCAAAGATTGAGGTCCTTAAAATCACTGTATTTCAAATCTCACAGCCCTTACCCAACTAATAAGAGGAATAAAATCCACCTACCCACCCTTGCCTCCTTATGTCTCAGAGGAAACACTAAATAAACCATCTGCTCCTCCTGCCCCTCCCTCTCCATCCCAAGAGGAGGGCCCCATTAGAAAAACAAAGGGGCTTCCACCTGCCTCTCCCCTTACTCCACCTTCCCCCACCCAACCAGAGATAGGTGTCTCTCTTCCCCCTTCTCTGAGCCATAAAAGAAAAAGACCTCGAAAACTCTTAGACAACCCCCCACCAAACTCCATAGCTCCTTACCTGTAATCATCTACCACCAAACAACTTTGCAATTTTCAGGGCTTCCTTGCAAAAACAAACCCTGCCTCCCTTGCTACTCAGGAGTCTTATACAGAACTAAAATCCCAAAACTTATGCTTGAACTTTCTCCATTAATATCTGTTAGTAATCTGTTAAACCCCACCTCCACAGTCACCTGGCAACAGCCAGGTATGTTCCTCCCCAGAGTTACCTGGCAGCAGGCAGGTAGCCCTGCCCACTATAAAAGGGGCTGCTTGCCCCCTCCTCTCTCTCTTGTTCTCCTTGACCCAGCACCTGCAGGTTGTCTTCTCCCATCCTCCTTCCCTTCCCCCTCTCTCCACGTGGTCATGGCCGGCCTCCACTCCTCTACCTCTCTGCTCTCCCTCCTATCCCCTGAATAAACCTCCCCTCGTGGAACCGTGTGGTCTGCTGTGATCTGTTACAAGCTGCTTGTGAAAACTTTTTAATATCAAACCTAGCAAACTAAACCACTGAACTGGTACCCATTCCAAGCCTCAGACTTAAAAGAACTCAGGGCAGTAAAGAAAGATGACATCCACACACCCTGGACAAAATCTGTCTGAAAGCCATATTGCCAACCTAAACACCCCTCAAGATTGGAGAGATATTTGCCCTTTGTTCTTCCTTTCCTGGTCTAATGTTTTTGGAGTGAGAGTTCTTATTTCCAGAAGAATTCCCTCAACAAGCCAGGCAAAATTGGAATGAGGTGACACCCCATGGGGTCTTAATAAATGCTTTGGCCCCGAAGATTTTTCTGCTGGAGCACAGCAATCAACTCAATCAGCAGAATGTTATGGACAGGTTCACTCTGTGCAACCCCAGATTGGGACAAGCCCACCCTACCCTCGGGGTCACAAGACTCTGCCTCCTCCCTGCTCTCTCTCCATAAAAACCCTGGAGATTCCTTATCTGATTTTATTCTCAGAACTAGAGTGAGCCTAGAAAGAAAAGTTCCCAAGCCCACAGCCAGAGATCTCCTTAAAATTGTTGTATGGGAAGGCATGACTTCTGAATCCAGCCTAGCTTTTCAGAGTCTCTGGAAGGAGCATCATGGTAGGTGGATTTTGGCAACCCATGATATAGGAACCACATTGTACCATATTACATCCAAGGTTCTTTTTGCATCCTGCTTTTTGCATTGATTCTCAGCTCATTGTGGTTCACTCAGGAAGTCTCCGGTAAGCTAAAGCTTGGCAAAGTCTTACAATACTGGAGCAGACAAGACAATTTTAAGACTGCAAAAGATCCTTTGTGACTGGCAATGGATCCCTTGGCCCCAGTATCTAGGAATAGGGTGCAACTGTCACACATTCATCACCAATCATGCCTACAGGTGGGAAGACCCAGATGGAGCTACCAGCCTCATACACCCCCTGGTGGCTCATGTAGCCACCAATCTTCTATTCAGAGATCTCTTACAAGCCTTAGAGATAGTTCCTACCACCCAACCAGAAAGAGACAACATCAAGATATAGGACATTACCTATAAAGAAAGGAGACCCTAAAAACGCTACTCCAAATCACCACCAATTCTTGGGGCTACTGTTAGATTTAATACTCCCTGCCTTGATTGGCTGCCCAATGTAGCTGTCTGGGTCCCACAGTGGCCTCTATCAAGGAAGAAGCATAGAGTCCTCACTCAGATGGTAGAAGAAAAGCTGTTGCTACAAAACACACCCCACCTGCAGTCCATGGAATACCCCTGTGTTCACCATGAAAAATATCTCAGGGGGATGGAGATTATTACAAGATTTGAGGGAAATTAACAAAACTGTGAGTGTCTGGGGCTCCCTATAAAGAGGGCTATCTTTCATCTCAGCCATTCCTCCCAATGTTCCCCTAGTAGCAGTAGTCATAAAAGACAACGTTGTTTTCCATCCCTCTCCACCCCTGAAACTGGAAATGCTTTGCATTCTCAGTACCCCCCATTAACAACTCTGGCCCAGCCTGACGATATCAATGGACTGTCCTTCCACTGGCAATGACTAATAGCCAACCACTTGTCAGGAGGCTGTAGTCAATGTGTTAAAACCCTATTTAGACAAAGGACTCAACATATACCACTATATGGATGATATATTATTATGAAGAGACTCTTCTACCTTCCCCTCCCAAGTTAAGAATCATTCATTCAGTACCTTCCCTATCTGCCCTAAGATTCAAAATCACCCCTCAAAAATTCAACTTCTTTTGCCCACTGCATTTTTAGTAACAGAGATCTCCCTTACTTCAATACACCTCCTCAAACACATCCTTTCATTATTTCTAAAATTAAGTCTCACCTCCCTCTGGAGCTTTTTGGCCAACCTCAATTGTCTTAGACCCTTGTTTTCCCTCCCAAAAGCAACCTTGATCCCCTGTTCAATCACCTGAAAGGAGAGAAAAGTTTCTCCTCCCCAAGAACACTGTTCCCAGAAGCAGTCCAAGCTCTAAATTTTGTTAATGCAGCCCTAAAAGATATGGCTCTTTCTCAGTATAACTAAGAAACAACCATACATTTTTTTAAATCTTTAACTCCTCCCGTACACTTGTGGGAGACCTTTAACAACCTCAGAGGTTGCTGGAATGGCTCCACACCTAGATGGTTGGTAACCCCTCAATTTTAAATGAGGTGGATGTACTTGGTAGCATGATTTAAAATGGGAGGGATAGAGCCCTGCAATTCCTGGGAAAAGTACCACATGTTCTTGTCACCCCCTCCTCCTCTGACATTCAGTGCCCAATGAAAAACAATCCTGCTTTGCTTAATAGGCTTCCCAGGACAAATTGACAACTATTATCTTGACAAAAATGGGCCTCTGCCCTTTTTATGTAATGAAGGCTGCTCCCCAATCTATTCTAAAAAGGGCCCATAGTGGGAGCCCACTAAATATTTACTGATGGGTGAAAGCAAAGAGCTGCAGCAGTAATATACTACTTTCCTGAGGATGAACCTCCTATCCCATGATTTAGAGACTGCCCCATCACTCCACCCCTATATAAAGAATCATGTATCTAGCTCTAAACAAAGTCAAGGGCCCCATAACCTCTTTTAGGACAGTGTAAATAATGTCAATTTGCTCCCCTGGTTATCAAGATCCTTTGTTAAACTAGATGCCAACCTGCTTTCCACTCTATTCATACAGGTTTCTACCTTCTGACAGGAAAGAACCTCCCCCATCTGCATCTAACATGTCCAATCTCACAGTCTGCTGTCAGGTCCTATATCTGAGGGAAATGCACTTGTTGACCATAGCACATCAACAGGGGTATTAGTGTCCTGCACTGAGCAAAAACAGATTAATTTTATTCACACACACACACACACACACACACACACACACACACACACACACTGGCATGCCATCAGCCATTGCCACCATTACATGTGGCGGAGGGGCAGAGAGAGAGAGAGCAGATGATAGGCTGGAGACAGGAGCTTCTGGGACAGTGACAGTGAAGGCCAGTCTAGGGCTCTGGCTGGATCATCATTCTGATTTCAGGTATAGGAAAAAGGAATATCTTCTTTTGGCCTGGTCAGAGAGTCCAAAGTGTGTAGAGACAAAGAAAGGACATAAGGCTACCAGAGGATTTTAATTTTGTAGCTGGAAAGAAGAAACTGCTGTCTGCTGATATGGAAAGGCCAGTTGGATAACTTTATAGAAGGAATTTTAAGGGGTAGGTATTGGGCCATATTGAATCCGAGCTGTTCTAGAGAAGTCTGTGTGAAGGCCTGGAGTGTATGTATGGACACATGTTTAGAGAAGTTCAGGACCAAGGTTCGAATTGAAGATGAATGGGGATTTAGTGATGTGTATGTGGATAGAAGTAGAAGTTTTTTGCCCTTAGGAAAGGAAGCATTCAGAGGATGGTGGCAGTAGTGCTAAGAACAAGAAAGGGGATGGTCCACTTAGCAAGAGTGGACTCATCTCTCAGACTGAGATAGCTATCACAAAGACAGATGAGGTTAAGTCATATTCATGGGTTAGAACTATTTGGCAAGGACCTAAGGTTGCCAAGAGACACTGGCCATGGGATGGGTATGGAATCAGAACAATTGTAAAGGTCAGTGACAGTGTGTCAGGTGTCAGAGATGCAGGTGACTGTGATGCAGGTGAAAGTGAAGCAGGTGATGGTGAGGCAGACAACAGTGAGGCAGGTGAAATTGACAGTTAGACAGGTGACTGTGATGTTGGTGACAGTGAGGCAGGTGACTGTGATACAGGTGACAGTGAGAGTGAGTCAGGTGACTGTGATTCAGGTGACAGTGACTGTGATGCAGGTGACTGTAATTCAGGTGACTATGATCAGGTGACAGTAAAACAAGTGACAGGCAGGTGATGTGAGGCAGGTGACAGTGAGCTAAGGAAGAGAGATGTAGGAGATATTGATGACCACACATGTATTGAGAGCAGTCCTGGGTAACAACTTATATCAAGGTTAGATATTGGGTTACAACTCTAATTGTATGGGCATCTTGTTTATTAAGCATTTTGAATTATATAAAGACTTTGGATAATATTATGCTTTAGAGTCTCATTTCTACCAGGTACTGCATGGATGATGGTATTGTCTGGACTCAGCTCAGCCCTGTGGAGACAGTGTGGAAGATTGTCAGAGCCATCTCCCACACTGGTGTCTTGTGTGTGACAGGACAGCTACTTCTGACCCACCTGAGCCTGTGGTCTGAGCCGAGCAGCACTGAGAACATGCCACTGCTCGTGGACTCAGGCCTTGTCTAGTTGGGAAGATGGCAGCTGACTATGAACAAGCCAGATTGGGTGCCGAATTAATAAGTCCTTCAACAGATTCTAATCCTATAAGTTATCCTGGCTGCCTCCCAACGAAAATCCCTGAGATTCTTACATTTTACTATTGATCTGGCCAGCTCTGCTTCAAGTGTTTTCCCATGGTGTCTACTTAAGACCCTCTCCTGGTGACTGAATTCTCTTTTTCTTCTTTCCTCACCACCTCTGACTGGTGGCAGAGCAACCCATTTTTTTCTTCTGCCCAGCCATTGGATGATCAATTTTTTATTAACAAAGCAGAGAATAAATGGGGAGCAATATTTATACAACATTGAAACAGAAGACATTTAGAATAAGCATTACAATGCCAGGTGTGGATTAAAACCAGATATGAGAGCAGAGAAATCATCAAATGAATAACACAGGGTCAGCATTATAGAGTGCACAAAACAATATACTTTTCGGTTTTGATGGTTGAGATATTAATAGATTGATTGTGCAATAGACTTGTCAAAGACCTAGGTACATGCTATAAGTACATATAGCTGACTGAGGTTGATGCTAAGAATAAGACAAAGCTTCCCAAAGTACTGTGAGCCAGATCAGAATGGCCTCCATGGTTCCATGCCCCAAGTACTCAGGATGCCTTTGCTGGGAGCCATGGGGTAGTTAAGGGAGTTGATCTACAGAGTGATGGTCCTGAGGGGCTGTAAAATGATATTCCCAGGACTAAGAGAAAAAAGCAAGCCTGAGTCTGTGTGGGAATAGAGGAAGCAAATAGGGAATGAGTATAAGTCATGGAATAGGCTGGGGCCTCAAGGAGAAGCCCAGCACTTAAGATGGCATTTGTCTGCTCATGTGACTTACTGGATGTGGACAACAGGAGGACCAGTAGAAGAAAGTGCAGGGCATCCTCTCACTAGCCTCATGCTCTCCAGTGAAGTAAGGGCATTGTGGGGTAGGGGTAGGTTCCCGGGTAACCACCATGTTAGAATAAAAGAGAAAAAAATTCTCCCTCAAAATAGAATAAGAGCACATCCATTACCAATTTGTAATAATAAGCTACAAGACAGACGTAATACCCAGCCCAATATATTGTCAATAAAAGATCATTGTTGTCTGTCTTGACTTAAAAGACTTTAATTCTGTACCTGGCTTATCTTGGCTTTAGAATGAATGCCATCTGAAAACCATCCTCTTAAATCTCTTTCCTCAAAGCAAATAGCTTGGGTTGACTGGAGACTATAAGTATTCAACTCCATCAGAAATCTAGAATGACTGAATTAACTGAAGATATGGCAAGACAAAGTACAGCTTCCAAAACATAGCCAATTATATAGACTTCTGATTACCCGGACAGTCCCTTATACTACAAAACATTGGAACATCTGTTCTTCAGCCTTCTTCCAAAGGATAATCTGAGAGAACTATAATGCAGAATATGGAAGGGCTGATCACTCTCCTTTGGCAAACATAATCAGGCAACTATTCAGCAAGCATGTCTTTTTCTTGGAGAGTATTGTCAGTAGATAAAAAGAGGAAACTTGATTAGTGGCTGTCTCACCACTACTGGAGTAAATCCAAGATGCTCAATTTCTTCTTAGAATCCAAGAAGGGGAAGCTGTCAGGAGCAGGCAGGTCTCTAGTCAAATGATCTTTCATAAAGAAATGTTTGTACTGTCAATTCTGTGGACTTATGAAAATTTTGGAAACTATCTATCTCTGCATAGCATTCTGGACTGTTGTCCATTAATTACTCTCAGTTATTTCTAATTAAAATCTAGAAAATTCCCTAACAATAAACTCAGAGCCATGAATTTGTTATAGGCCCTTAACTCACATTGCTTAACCATCTGAAAGCCATTAAAAAAAACAGTTAAACAAGGACTGGGTCTAAGCCTTCTACCCACAAATTTTGAATTAATAGCAGAAATTATACCAATGAAACCCTTGAATTTGCATGAAAATTAATTATGTATCATCTAAGAAATTATAACTTCAGCTTAGAGACAATTATACAGATTTCTATTAATAGACATTGGTATACAATCAATTCTAGCTATTCTTTTCTGTTCCAATAAAACCATTAATTTCCCCTAGAAAGACAGGCTAATATTAACCACCTCAGTCCTCAAGTCTAGCGAATTGGGGCACTGACCCTTCATTAAGGTTTTCTAGCTGAAATTGGGCATTGAGATATTAGAAGTGGGGCAAAGAAAAGGGTAAATATGGGAGTCAGTTGGCCTAAGAAGGCCATACCAGAAATTGATAAGCCTCTGATGTCTATGTATTGACTGGATCAAGCTGGAAGTCCAGGACATCAGGAGTTCAAATAGGTCAGTTCAGCATGTTCTGAAGAGGAGATTCATTCACAAGGGCTGTATGTTCTGTAATATACAAATTTCTAAACAAGTTTTTGTCTCATCAAGATAAATTTTTGTTTGATTCTCTGAAATCTAGTCTTCTTGAGGCCTACCTCTGTCATCTTATCCATATAACTCTGGAAGGTATAACTATCTTAATGGCCTCTTCTGAAAACACACAGACAAAACCTTTCCCCCAAATCAGAATGTCCTTGAACCAGCAACTAGAAAAACCTTTATCTTGACCTTTTTTCCAGAGGAAAAGTTAAAGTCATCTAAAATAAATAAAATAACTAATGTACTGTAAATGCCTATTTTCAGGCCTTTCTATCTTGCTCAGCAGGAAATAAACCCAGAATTCTCGTGGGGCCCACATTAGACAGAACCTGTGTATCCTGTGAAGCAGTATAACTTTATACCATCTTAATACACCTGATTATACTATCTTTCTGTTTGGCTCTCTACCTAGAGCAGGTTTTTATTTAAGCCATCTATCTGTTTGGCTCTCTGTCTAGAGCAGCCTTCTAGTCATTTATTTATCTGGAGTTCTCTCTATAGGAGCCATAGACAAATTTTATTACCTGAACAAAGCAGGTGTGATTATCACTGTACTCTCTACCTGGTGTCAGTGACAATTTTCCCTCTCTTAGTTCCAAACTCTGGGCTATACTACCCATATGATTGGACAAATCTGTTTATAAATTCTTTCCTAAAAGCAAATAATTCCTATATTGTAAATTCTCATTTATATCAGTAACTGCTCCAAAATGGAGGCTTATCCATTTGGTTCTCGTCTCAGAGCAGCTGCATTTTCTTTCAGCAGTGGACCTGTCAGCAAGGAGTTTCTTTATTCAAAGTTCCCACACTAGAGTCATGTGACTCATATCACCTCTACTGACTTACTCAATTTAAATAAACATGCAACTTTAACTCTCAGGTAAAAAGTCCTAAATTTCTAGTTAATTTTTTTCCTTGAGTTGGTGCACCACTTTTTGTGGTGATATTTACAAAATGGAGCCTTGTCCAGCTTGTTTCTGGGCAGCCACCAAGTTCCTGCTGCTCCTTGGCTCTGACTGAGGCTTTGGCTAGCTGGATGCACAGATCCTGGCACCCACAAGATGACAATGTGGAGGATGGCTCTGCCAATTCATCAAGCCGCATCCACAAAACTCGGCTGAACCTATGACAATATCTCCCACCCCCATAGTACCCGGTAGAAATGAGACTGTTAAAGCTTAATGATTATCTAAATGATTTATGTATTTAGAAATGCTCAATCATCAAGATGCCCACACAATTAGAATTGTTCTAACCTTTTGATAGAAGTCGCTACCCAAGACAGCTTTCAATCCATTGGTGGTTCTCCAAGGAGGATAGGCTCCTTCTTCTCCTCCCCTTCCTCTATTTTTCCTCCCCTTCCTCTTTTTCTCTCCTTGCTCCACTCCTCTTCTACTGCCTAATCACCAAACTTCATTGTGAATACAATGTGGCAGAACAAATATCCTCCTACACATCACAGATAGTTGTGAGACACCATGTGATTGTTGGGAATTGTAGCCAAATATGCTGGAAGAGCAGCCATAGCTTAAGTGCTAAGCAATCTCTTCAGCCCCTTAGTTTTGTTCGTGACAAAGGGTGTGTCTACATTTATGTGGCTGTCTTGGAACTTGCTAAGTCAACCAGACTGTGCCAAATGATGACTCTCTCACTAGCAAACCTAGAGAATCTGAGAAGCATCCATGTGATCCCTGAGTTACTCCACTGTTATCACTGGACATGAGGAGCCCGCAGTCTTGTGATAAATCCTGGAGCCAACACATGAGGTCAGTGTCTGTGCACCTCCTTTGTCCTGCCAGCCTGGTGAAGCCTGAGACTGCTTACATGCTATTTACCATCAGACAACCCCAGTCTCCACAGTGTCATACAACTGCAGTAAACAGACTGTGGGGGCTCACATTTATAAGCCCAACACTGGGGAGGAAGACACACATGGATCTCTGTGAGTTCTAGGGCAGCCTGGGCTACAGAGCAACAAAAAAAGTGGGGCGCAGTATCTCTCTCATCATCACCTGTCTAGACAGTGGAGGTCACCTTGGTCTGAGTGTCCACAAAAGTCATTTCTCTCACTGTTTCCTGGATCCTCTGAAGACTCCCATTCAGCACAAAGATGGGGCACAGAACAGAGCTGCAAGCATTTATTAGACTGAAGGATGAGGGCACAGGTGTCAGGAATCCAACTTCAGGGGATAAAGAGGACAGATCAACAAGATAGTGTTTGGATTAGACAAGTTGCAAAGATGAGCTGCCTGAGACATATTAACTTCTAATACCCACAAACCATGGAAAGCTCATCCTTAATTTCCGTTGTAAGTTGCTTGGCATAGTATGTCTTGCATTCTGTGCTAAGAAGCATTGATGTCTGGAAAACAAAAAGAGACAGGGACTTAGGTGGCTACAGGTAAGGTGCAACACCTCAGTAGGACTTCCCAGGCACCTAGGATGAGACCATTCCTCATCCACAAGAAAAAAAAATCTCCTGCAGTGTTTCAGTATGCAGCAACAGACTCTGCCTCATGGGAACTGGAGGCCACCCACAGCCTTCAGTAGGAATCCTCAAAGCTTCCATTGTCAGGCAGGGGAGAAAGGGAGAAGGCTCTGGAAGGCATGATGGGGGATTGGTCTAGAGAAAGACAAGATAGCTTAGTATGAGTTTTGGTAATGTCTCCCATACCTGAGTACCTCTGTCCTTGCACAGTGGATGTATGGTCATGTTAAAAATACATTACCCCATGTTGGTGTGTTAGAAAAAATTCCTTTATGTATAGCACAATGGTGTAGAAGGACCTGACACTCAAACTAAAAGTATTGTGGGAACAAGACACAACTGCACTGTTCAAACTATTTATCTCTGTAATCCAGATAGGATTCAAACAAGAGACATCAGGAGAGAGCTGTGGTGAACAGCTGCAGACACTCTCTTGGTGTGGGGTGACATTTCAGACATGGTAGGAGGTTCTGGCTGTAGGTCACATGATGCCAGCAGAAGGGGAATCATCTGAGGCAGGGGAGTAGACTGAAGGGATGTTCCAAAGAAGACACTGCAAAGTAGACCAAAGTTTCGTGCATCTTAGAGTAGATCTGTGGGTACTGCACATGTGCAGAGGTCAAACAAAGGAGTCCCCTGTCCCTACTTTTGGTGAGAACTCAAGGCTTACCCAGCATGTGGGAGTTAATTTTGGGAATGAGCAGATTGGATGTGTCCCTGGCATGCTGCTTTGACATGTCCTATGGTGGGCAAGGATTTGAGTTTTTGGCTGCTGGTCACCTACACATATTAATGGCTACATTGGGCATTTGTACACATCCTTCCACCATTTGCTGCATGGGTGAGTGGAGGTAGCAAGGACATTACCATAAGTTTCATATCTTCAAGTTTAGCTTTAAATCCTGCCTCCTGGTAGCAGGTTTGGATTTTTTGAAAGGCTGCTGTTTCCTCTTCAGTAGGTTCAAAGGAAAAGAGTTCCTTCTTCAACCAGAAACTGCTTCCAGAGGCAAGACTTGAATATATACTGAAGAAAGGAGTGCATGCTTCTGCTGCAAACACAGACAGAAAAACATCCTTAAAAGACCACAGGCTGGGAAATGGAGAGATGGCTCAGAAGTTAAGATCCAGTGGTTCTGACTTCAATTCCCAACAACCACATTGTGCCTCAAACCATCTGAAAGGGGACCTGATGTGTGTCTTAAAACAGCCACAATGTACTCATATATGTAAAAATGAGTGCTACATCATTGGGGAGAGAGAGAGAGGTAGTTTAGGCTGACAGACTCAGAGACTCATGTTACCTTGCCTCATCTATAAATGTCTTAACTGAACATGCCCACAGTCCTGCCTTCCCAAAAGCTTCAGCCTCCCAGATACAACATTCATTCCAGAATACACACAATTCTAGCAGAAAAACATACATGAGTGGACAGGAATCCATATCTGACCTTAATGAAATCCACATACTCGCCTCAGCTTCAACTGTGTATCTGCAGGCACTTCATCATGAGTATCATCACCAGCTCACCTCTGTCTCTTTGTACCACCCACCCAATTGTTGTCACCCTGAGCAGAAAGCATCAACCTTCTTCTGCAGATTCTTGCCAGTGGCCTCCTGAGGACCCCTAGATCTATCTCAGGCCCCACTTAGAGATCTACATGAGACTGAGATGGGTGAGCGAGGGTCCCGCTCTCACTTGTCTGGAAGCCCAGCTCTCCAATCACCAGCAAGGCCAGCAGAAGAAGTGTCCCCTTCATGGTGGAGAGTGCTAAATGCTCTTCTCAGAGCAGATCCTCCTCCTTATAAACCATTGTAATGCTGAGCCCAGACAAATCCACCTATAACCCTGCCTCCCACAGCTCCAAATCCTTTGGACAAGAAACTAGGATCTTTGGATCCCCTTCCAACTTGCATAGAGGCATGAATATGGAGGCCCCTCCCGATCTTAAAACAAACAGCCTGGGACAGTCTGATATCATCAGTTTTAGGAGAGAAGGAACTGTTCTGTTTCTGTTTGTACTTTAGCCAAAAAGAGCTTAGAGCTGCCCTTTTTAAGCAGCCCTTGTGCTGAGCCGAATGCCCTGTGGCCCTGTGCCACTTGTCACCTCTGTTTCCTGGTCACTCTCCTCACCTCTCCTGGCTCCAATTGTCCAAGCTTCTGAGGACTTTGGATTGGAAGCTGAGGACATGGAGACACCATTTCCCATTGGTAACTCTCAGCCAGGGTAGTCCTTGGCTGTTTGGCCATATGGGTATCCTCGGGGGCTGGTGATGTTTTTGTACCACAAATTCTGCTTCACTCCATGGTAGCTCATTCCTGTTTTCTTGCTTGCCTTGTCCCCCTCTCAGCTCTGTCAGTAAGCACGTCATAAAGGGGTTTGAACAGCAGAGTCCATGTGGTGAGAATAGTGAGCAGTAGAGTTAGGGATTCACCCCATACATAGACTCTCGGTTGTCCACATCCCTACAGGTTACTGTGAACTGCTTGCCCATAAACTACACTACTGCACAGGTCACAGACAGTGCAGTGTGTAGATAGTCTCAAGATTAGATCAACCTACTTACCCTAAGGAAGACATTTTTGGTACAAAGGAGATTGTCAGCTGGGTGTTGTACTACTCATTTCTTGAGACAGGAAGCTCTTAAATGTAATCTCATCTTGTTTGTAGTGTGTGATGGTCAATCTTGAGGATCATCCTGACTGGGTTGAGAGTTGGTGTTGAAAGAAGTCTCTGTGTGGGACATTTCAGGCTAATCAGTTGATGTGGGAAGACTGCCTTTCATGTGGCAGTGTGGACTATCATCATAGACAGGGTTGAAAGGAGACAACAAGCTGAGCACAACCACTCATGCCTCTCTGTTTCCTAATTGTAGCTGTTATCAACCACCTCCAGTGTCTGAACTGTGCCTAGCTCACCGTCATGGTCTGTGTCACTTCAAACTGTGAAAGAAACTGTGTTTCTTACCTGGCATTTGTCATTAGTTCCCTACAACAGTGGCAGAGTATTGTTTTTAGCATGTGCAGATTCCGGGGATTGTTCCACAGCCCCACACACATAAACAGGGGCAGCCAAAGGGATGGATAAGTGTTCAAAGTGCTTGTTATGCAGGCATAAAGTCCTGGGACCCCTGAAGCTGGTGGCATGCACAACTAATCACATGTGAGCTCCAGGTTCAATAAGAGATCTTGTTTCAAATTGTGAGGAGGAAGACTGTGGAGACAGCTCAGTGACTGAAGGTGCAGTGATTGAAGGTGAAGACCTGAGTTCAAATCCTGAACCCACTTGATAGAAGAAGAGAGCTGACTCTTCAAAATTGTCATCTATACACACACACACACACACACACACACACACACACACACGGAGACACAAACATCTTGGCACCTCTGTCCCTACACAGACACACACTCATAGAAGCACAGGAACACATGAACACACACCTACAAATGTCTCTGGAAACTCCCATGAGGAAGCCCGAACAAGCTCCTAATGGATGAATATCAAACAATTTAAACAAAAAACTAAACAACATGACATTGGAATGTATTATAATTGTGAAATCACCTATAAACCCACGCTCCCGTGAATGGTTCCATGGCAGATAAATGAACACGGATGAAAGTCACTGTTCTTACATCTCACAGAAGACTTCCTGAGGCTCTGTAGATGTTCCTCCTGGGAGTTGACTTCCCTTCAGTCCTTCAGTGTGAGCTACATGTTCTCAAGAAAGTAACATATTGGACTTGGAGGACAGGCTAGTCAGTGAAGCACCTGCTGAGTGTGCTCACATGAGTCCATGAGTTTCAGCCCTCAGAACCTGTGAGGATAGCCAGGTACTAAGTTCCCCCTGGTAACTCCAGCACTAGGTAGTCCACTCCTGGGCTCACTGGCCAGCCCATCTAGCCAAATTAGCAAGCCCCATGGTCAGAAAGAGGTTCTGTTTCAAAAAATATAAGGTGGTCTCAGCTGTAAACAAGAACCAGATTTAAGTACAGCAACCACAGGCAGCTAACAACCATCTGTAACTACAGTTTCAGAAGATCCAGTGCTCTCCTGTGACCTCCACAGGGAAAGAAAACATGACTGTATAAGCCACTAATGCAGGCACAGTCCACATACAAATAAAATAAAATGAAATAAAATGTCAAATAATTTTGTACATATGCATGTATGCACACATGTGTGCATGCCCACACAGACACTTACAAACATATATAATGTCTATACACACATATTTATATAGAAGAGTACGACTCAAGGCGCCTCACTGTCTTTCCTTGGCCACGTTGTGCATACACAGGTATTTTCCATGTGTCTTAGTTATGATTGCTGTTGCTGTGATAAGACACCATGATCAAAAGCAGAGTAGTGTGGGATCACCCAGCAGTAGGCACTTGCTTAGCCACACTATGCCCTTCTCTCCATTCCCAACCCTGTACAGAAGAGAGAAGTTCCCAGTTGGCACATTCTACAGGCCTCCACAGTCCTCAACATGCAAGGTCATACAAACAGAGACCAGTGGACTCAGCAGAGAGCTCACAATTACATCTCAGAACTTGGCACCTAATTGCCCATACAGTTACTAAATATAAATTCTGTTTGGCTCAGCTGTCCAGTAAAAGTCAAATGCTTAAGCCTTTCTAAGTCTTCAGCAAACTTCACTGTGTCACCAGCCGATGTAGAATAATTGGTAGTCATGTGTGCTTCACAACAAGCTTCTTTATTCTGACTTATCAAAACACTTTCAATCTTTACTTTTAAAATTAACTACCAGGCAAATTACATAAACACATAGACTTATATAACATAGGCGTGGGGATGGGGAGGTGTTAGGCCAAGCCTGAGTTATATGAGAACATAGAGTTGAATGATTTAAGAAGGGTCTTGTTTATAGACTTGAGGGGAGTGAGATAGCCTTTGGCCAGTCTAACCAGCATTTTTGAAGACCTCCTATGTGTGGTGACCCTGGGAGAGAGTACGGCCCTGCTCTCCTGAGCCTGTAGACATCTAAAGAACATCAAAATGCAGCCAGTGCAAGAGGATCTAGGGAAGTAGAAGCAGGGTTTAGAGTCTTCCCTATGGTGGAGGTTGGCTGTGTTCTTATACACAAGGGAGCTATGTGCACTGCAGGGTTGTAATCTGTGTTTTGTTGCTATGACAAAAGATCCAAGACTGTGAAGTGCATATGGAAAGAAATTAATTTGCTTTGTGGTCTGGAATCTTGAAAGTCCAAGATAGAGCAATCTCTGGTAGCAACTACCTTGTTCTGTCTGAACACAGAGTACACAGCAGTAGGGCAAGAGGGGATTGTGGAAGACAGAGAGCAGAGGCTTCACCCTGCTTTTCCAGCATCCACCAAATAATGCTCAGGCCTGCCTCATTGGGATCCAAGGCTCAATTTGGTTGTTTGCTGTGTGCCCTAGACATGTTGAAACCATAGTTGACTCTCCCTCTGATGTGTTGGATTTTGATGTAGGCTGGGGATTTAGGTAACAAATTTCCCAGGTGAAGGAAAAGAATTTCATGCAGTGAGGGCAGAGCATATGAAGGCCCTGGTTCTTGCCTGGCACATCCTCATAGAGAAATGGTGTCCTACTTCATACAGGGACACTGCAAATGACAAAAGTACTAGGTAAATGGTAAATTCCATGGGTTTTTCTTGGGGTGGGGTGTAGCAAAAGTTTATTGATGGTATTTAAGAGAATATGAAGGGCTCCCTACTTCCCTTCTGTTGTTATGGGGGACTGGGTTGGAAATTGTGAGGGAGATGTTCAGTATTGGGGACAGAGACTCCTCAGCAACTGAGGGCCTCCCTCCTGCTCTCAGTGTCCTGGATGGTATGGGTGGTCCAGGGTTTCTTACTCCTTGGAGGCCATGTAGGCCTTGAAGTCCATGACCCTATTGCTGTAGCCATATTCATTGTCATACTAGGAATGAGCTTTAGACCACTGTCATTGAGAGCAATCCCAGCCCCAGCATCAAAGGTGAAAGAGTGAGAGTTGCTGTTAAAGTTGCAGGGTTGCAGGAGACAACCTGGTCTTCAAGTCTTCAATGTAGCACAGGATGTCCCTTCAGTGGGCCCTCACATGATTGCTTCACCATGTTCTTCATGTCATCATACTTGTCAGGTTTCTACAGGCTGCAAGTTAGATCCATAGTGGATACATTGGTGGTAGGAACACAGAAGGCCATGCCAATGATCTTCACTTTCAGCTCTGGGATGACCTTCCCCACAGCCTTGGCAGCACCATTGAATGCAGGGATGATGTTCTAGGCATCCCCATTGCCATCACTCCACAGCTTTCCTGAGGGGCCATCCACAGTCTTCTGAGTGTCAGTGATGGCACTGACCATGGTCGTGAGCCCTTCCATGAAGAAACAGTCCTCATAGATGACCTTGGCCAGAGGGGCTAAGCAGTTGGTAGCACAGCATGCACTGTTGACAATCTTGAGTGAGTTGTCATATTTCTCATGGTTCACATCCATCACAAACATGGGTGCATCAGCAGAAGTGGCAAAGATGATGACCCTTTTGGCCCTAACTTTCAAGTGGGCCCTGGCCTTCTCCATGGTGGTGAAGATGCCAATGGATTCCATGACATACTCAGCGCCAGTATCACCCCATTTGATTTTAGCAAGATCTGGCTCCTGGAAGATGGTGATAGGCTTCCCATTGATGACAAGCTTCCCATTCTCAGCCTTGACTGGGTTGTTGAATTTGCCATGGGTGGAGTCATACTTGAACATGTAGACTATGTAGTTAAGGTCAATGAAGAGGTCACTGTTGGTAACAATCTCAACTGCCAAGTGCAGAGCTGAAGGCAGCCCTGGTAACCAGGTGCCCACTATGTCCAAATCTGTTCATATCAACCGTCACCATTTTGTCTACGGGCTAGGCTATCACTGCACAAGAAGACAAGGCTGTCTCTGGAAAAGAGAGGAGCAGAGAGCTGGTAAATTCCATGTTAAGGTACATGCCCACAGAGTAGTCCAGTGACTGGTAAAGTCCAGTGAAATGAAGACATGGTGCTTCACACCTCTGATTGCCCACTTGTAGGAATCTGAGGCAGGTGTGTCCCAGTTACCTGTCTGGGATCCCCTTCTTCACAAAGATAGAAATTGTGCTTGAGTAGGGGGATGAGCTCCGTGGCTGGCTTCAGCCTCTTCTTTGTCCTCTATTTTTGACAACTGTTAATACAAGCTGGTTGTAAATGAAGTAAATATTTTAACTAGCATCTATACAAGACACACAGACTTGGTATATTATGTGAAGAGCTGTAAGCCTGGATTGGGTAGGTTCTGTTTTGTTTTAATTACTTCCAATCCATAGGCCCCGTGTTATTGCTCTTTATGTGTACCCCAGGCTTCTTTTTTTTTAAAACATTTTTTTTATTGGATGTTTTATTTACATTTCCTATGTTGTCCCCTTACCCCATCCCCCACCCACCCAGGAACCCCCAATCCCCTTACCCCTCCTCCTTCTTCTCTGTGGATGCATCCTCTATCTACCCCCCCACTCCCACCTCCCCACCCTCAAAATTCCCACCCCCTGTGGCGTCCAGCCTTCATGAGGTCAAGGTTCTCTTCTTCCACCTATGCCCAGCAGGGCCCTCCACTCTTACATATTCAGCTAAAGCCCTGGATCCCTCCCTAAGTGCTCCCAGGCTGGTGGTTTAGACCCTGGGAGCTGTGGTTGGTTGGTATTGTTGCTCTCCTCATGGTGCCGCAAATCTTTTCAGCTCCTTCAGTCTTCACTCTAACTCCTCCATTGAGAACCCCATGATCAGTTCAATGGCTAGTTGTGAGCATCTGCCTCTGAGTATGTCAGACTCTTGTAGACCTCTGAGGAGACATCCATATCAGGCTCTTATCAGCATGCACTT
>NW_021618799.1:199733-210733 GCF_004785775.1 Grammomys surdaster | reverse complement strand
GCTTCATGTGGCCTGTGAGTTGCATCTTGGGCATTTCAAGGTTCTGGGCTAATATCCAATAATCAGTGAGTGAATACCATGTGTGTTCTTTTGTGATTGGCTTACCTCACTCAGGATAATAATTTCTAGTTGCATCCATTTACCTAGGAACCTCTCAAATTCATTGTTTTTAATAGCGGAGTAATACTCCATTGTGTAAATATACCACATTTTTTGAATCCATTCCTTAGTTGAAGGACATCTGGGTTCTTTCCAGCTCCTGGCTATTATAAATAAGGCTGCTATGAACATGGTTGAGCATATGTCCTTGTTATATGTTCGAGCATCTTCTGGGTATATGCCTAGGAGTGGTATAGCTGGATCCTCAGGTAGTGCTATGTCCAATTTTCTGAGGAACTGCCACACTGATTTCCAAAGTGGTTGCACCATCTTGCAGTCCCACCAACAATGGAGGAGTGTTCCTCTTTCTCCACACCCTCGCCAGCATCTACTATCACCTGAGTTTTTAATCTTAGCCATTCTGACTGGTGTGAGATGGAATCTCAGGGTTGTTTTGATTTGCATTTCCCTGATGACTAAGGATGCTGAACATTTCTTTAGGTGCTTCTCGGCCATTCGAGTTTCTTCCCTTGAAAATTCTTTGTTAAGCTCTATACCCCATTTTTTGATAGGGTTATTTGGTTGTCTGGAGTCTAATTTTTTGAGTTCTTTGTATATATTGGATATTAGCCCTCTATCAGATGAAGGATTGGTAAAGATCTTTTCCCAATTTGTTAGTTGTCATTTTGTCCTATTGACAGTGTCCTTTGCCTTACAGAAACTTTGCAATTTTATGAAGTCCCATTTGTCAATTCTTGATCTTAGAGCATATGCCATTGGAGTTCTGTTCAGGAACTTTTCCCCTGTGCCCAAGTATTCGAGGCTCTTCCCCACCTTCTCTTCTATTAGTTTCAGTGTATCTGGTTTTATGTGGAGGTCCTTTGTCCACTTAGACTTGAGCTTTGTACAAGGGGATAAGAATGGATCAATTTTCATTCTTCTACATGCTGTCCTCCAGTTGAACCAGCACCATTTGTTGAAAATGCTGTCCTTTTTCCACTGGACAGTTTTAGCTCCTTTGTCAAAAATCAAGTGACCATAGGAGTGTGGGTTCATTTCTGGGTCTTCAATTCTATTCCATTGATCTTCCTGCCTGTCTCTGTACCAATACCATGTAATTTTTTTTTAAAGTTTATTTATTTATTATATGTAAATACACTATAGCTGTCTTCAGACACCCCATAAGAGGGTATCAGATTTCATCACAGATGGTTGTGAGCCACCATGTGGTTTCTGGGATTTGAACTCAGGACCTCCAGAAGAGCAGTCGGTGCTCTTAACCGCTGAGCCATCTCACCAGCCCTACCATGTAGTTTTTATCACTATTGCTCTGTAGTACAGCTTGAGGTCAGGGATGGTGATTCCTCCAGAAGTTCTTTTATTGTTGAGAATAGTTTTCGCTATCCTGGGTTTTTTGTTATTCCATATGAATTTGAGAATTTCCTTTTCTAACTCTGTGAAGAATTGAGTTGGGATTTTAATGGGGATTGCATTGAATCTGTAGATTGCTTTTGGCAAGATGGCCATTTTTATTATATTAATCCTGCCAATCCATTAGCATGGGTGTTGGGAGCCGACTCTTAGCCGAAAGTGGCTATCATCTTTACAGCAATCTCGAGCCATATACCCTGACAAGAGACTTGTTTCAACAGCCTGCAATAGCTGAGCGCACTCTGATAAACATCTTGTTACACTGTTTAGTGCCCCCAGCTGCAAGGTGCTCCTGGTATCCATGGCTACAAGGCAGGTGACATAGTGGCTTCAGTTGAGATTGTCCATGAGGGCAAGTCACGTGGTAAAGGGTATAAATACCCAGGATTTCCTTTCTATGTGTGGGAGGTAGAGGTAGAAGGTAGAAGGTAGAAGGTGGAAGGAGTGAGAAAGTGGGAGGTGTCAGGAGACAGAAGGAGTGAGGAGAATATAGAAGAGAGGAGAATAAAGAAGAGACTTGAAGAGACTCCACCGGACTCTGTCTTGTATCTATCTTTTGCGTCTCTCGCCCCTTTTTCCCCCTTCCTCCGTCCCCACTCTCTCTCTTGCTAGACCCTGACCTGCGGACTGGAGCAGCAGAACCGGCCAGCCTTTACAAAGTAGCAGAACCTGACGGCCGTTACAAAAGAAACGGCAGTTACACATGGGAGATCTTTCCATCTTCTGAGATCTTCTTCGATTTCTTTCTTCAGGGACTTGAAGTTCTTGTCGTACAGGTCTTTCACTTGCTTGGTTAGATTCACACCAAGGTATTTCATTTTATTTGCAACTATTGTGAAGGGTGTCATTTCCCTAATTTCTTTTTCAGTCTGTTTCTCTTTCATGTAGAGGAAGGCTACTGATTTGTTTGAGTTGATTTTATAACCAGCCACTTTGCTGAAGTTGTTTATCAGGTTTAGGAGTTCTCTGGTGGAAGTTTGGGGGTCACTTAAGTATATTATCATATCATCTGCAAATAGTGGTATTTTGACTTCTTCCTTTCCTATTTGTATCCCTTTGACTTCTTTTTGTTGTCTAATTGCTCTGGCTAGGACTTCCAGTACTATATTGAATAGGTAGGGGGAGAGTGGGCAGCCTTGTCTAGTCCCTGATCTTAGTGTACCCCAGGCTTCTTTATGCTCCATCAGCCTGTCCTCATGTCCACTTCTCCTGTTCACATGCTCTTGAACCACCAGGCCTCATGGTAGCCTTCCCCTCTCTCTATCTTCTTTCTACTCCTCTCTCTCCTTCTCTTGTCCTCTAATCTTGGAATGTGACCCCTAGTTCAGTTTAAAAAAAAAAAGCCCAGAATAACTCTCTTCTCTCCAGTATTGGCTGGAAGCCCACATTTTTTTTAGCCAGTCAGAGAATAAGATGAGCAGAGTTTACAAAGCAAACATTCATGTATGTGAGAATTTGCTGACAAGATTACCAAAAAATCAGAGGGTGGGGGCCATACAGAGCCTGGGTCCAGTACTTAGCATTTGAATACACAGCAGGAGGAGACCAAACCCCACAGCTGGCAGGTGGTAGAGGCAGCAGTGCTATCATCTGGAAAGCAGTCCTCAAACAATCATGGGACCCAGAGGCCTACCTATGCTACAGATTCCTCCACAGCATGGACAGGGAGATGAGCCTCCCTGGTACTCTGCAGTGAGGGGGCTCTAAACCCTGGTGGAGTCTCCAGAGAGAGAAAGCTCTCTAGACCTCTTCTGGCAAACAAGGCCCTAAAGGTTCTGTCCCCTAGATCCCTTTTATCCTTCCTCAGAGTCTTCCTCTGCCCACTCTTCATTCCATGACCCTACTGTCTCCTGCCCTTCCCTTGTCCAATGCTTCAGCTACCACATGGCAGCAAGGTGCTTGGCCTGTTTCATGGTTCAACCTGCTGACCACTCAGCTTTCACATCCCTCTCTCAGCCTTTGCTCTGCTGTCTTCTGCCTCCTCCATCACTGTCTGCTCATCCCATACTTCCTAAAGAAGGACAAAATAGCTCTCAAGAGAGACCTTTCATGAGGCCTAAAATTGCAATACCAGAGGGGACAGCTCCAGTGTGTCTCCTGGCTGAGTGAATGGGTTTATGCAGTCTGCTTCTATAGTTGGGAGGAGAATGGAGCCTACCACAGCCTTGCCTCTTACCAACCTTCACAACAGTCCCTCTGCAATGAGGAATATTCCCCTCCTGGTCCAGTTAGACATGGTTGAAGGGTCATCTAAAATTCTGTGGTAGCAAAACTCATCTGAACTCACTGGCACAAATGGAATGACACTGAGTCTTCAATAGCTGGAGAAACCAGCTAACAATGGACTCTAGTTTTTCCAAGGTAGCTGTGGAATATTCAAACTGACAGTTGTGTTGGCTTTTTGATCTGTAGTAGCTATAGCAGCAACACATAGTCTGGCAGTGGCCAATTGGGGATTCAGGTCTCTCCAAACTGAAATGCTCTTACTTATTTATGAGACAATGTACACGAGGCACTTGTGGTGTGAACCTAATGAACACACTAATGATGGTTATTAACAAGGTCTTGGTGTGTAATTCTGGCTGGCCTGGAACTTTCCGTGGAGACCAGGCTGACCTTTAATTCACAGGGATCGGCCTGCCTGTGCCTCCTAAGAGCCAGGGTCAAAGGTGGGAGACACTATAGCTGGCCATTGCTAACAGATTTTGACAGTGCTTACCAGCAGCCCCTAGGAAAGCTAGATCTAACACACACACACACACACACACACACACACACACACACACACACCTCAAATGTGTTATGAACTCAAGACTAACCTGGGCAAGAGATTGTTTCTAATAAAAACCCACAATTCCAAAAAAAAAAAAAAAACCCTAAACCAGAGGGATAATAGGTCAGGGTTAGGCAGATGTGGCTGTGCTTGCCTATAATTCCAGCACTCACATGGGAGAGAGCCACAGAGGCTGCTCTGAGTTCAAGACTAACCTGGTGTCCTTAGTTCCAGGACAGCCAGGGCTGCGCACAGAGACTTTACCTCAAAACCTTCAAAAAACAAAAACAGAAAGGTCAAGTAGAAGGATGCCTACAACAGCAGGAGAAGCTTGGGTTCAGAGACTGGTTCAAGGGAAGCCGTGAAGCAAATAAAGGATAGGGGCAGGACAAAGACAGGGCAGGGGTCACAATGGTCAGCGGTCTGAGGTCTGGTTGTCTAGACTTGAGTAAGGCTCTTAACAAAACATTGAGGTCCCCAGAGTGATGGGGGACAGAGACATCACTGTGAAGGTCTGATTGAGAAGTCATTTGACCCTCTCCCTACTCCTACTTTCCTGTAACTGTCAAATGACATGTGACCGTAGGAAGATCACTAAGAAGGAGAATAAGCTTAAACAGCTTGTTGGCCAGGATCTTATTGTCCTGCCAAAATAAACACCTCCAAAAGACACAAACACACAGCCTCAGTAAGTTCCAAGATGAGTCCTGGGAGGGGCCTGGAGAGGCTCAGACATGGGCTCTTCCCTCCCCACTGAGCAGCCCGGGGCAGTTATAAAAGGGAACCAAGCTGGGTAGGAGCACCTGCAGCCATTACCATGAAGCTCGCTGGTGCTCTGGTGCTCCTCGGAGCTGCCCTGCTCCTGTCTTCAGGGGGAGGTGGGTATTACTGTATGGGGGTCAGGGATGCAGGCTCTCCGGGCTCTCACACAATCCATCTCCTGGGTGTGCTGATGCCTGTCTTTTAAGGGAGAGTCACCTTGTCTTTGTGTTCCAGATTGTGGCATTTGCCCAGCTATAAAACAGGATATTACTCTATTGCTTCATGGGACCCCAGAAGAGTACATTGAGTATGTGAAAAAATATAAAGATGACCCTGAAACACTGGAAAATGTAGGAATAATCAAGAAATGTATCGATAGCAACTTGACAGAGAAAGACAAGGCACTTTCAAGTGCTTTTATGGTGAGTCTGGTTAGGGGCGGGGTTTGTGCTCTTACCCACCACTGAAGCTTCTCTGGGAATCCAGAAATATGACTCTTTTGACTGAAGATGTCACGTGGATGGTGCAGGAATGGATTCTTAGACTGCCTGAGCTTGGCCTGGCTGCACAGCTCAGCCAACCCACACTAGATCTCAGCCCAAGTTTGGCCTTCATCAGCCTTCCTGACACAGCTTCCCATGTGTAGCTGCAAAAGCACAGGGCCTGGCACCTTCCCCAGCCTGAGTCTTTATTGTAACTTTTCAAGCCTACTGCCCCAGCTCTAAAAAAGTCATCAGTTCTCCTGTTCTTTGTACCCCTCAAGGCCACTGTGTGGACACCAGACCTAGACATTTAATGGTGGAATTAAAGTGAATCCCCTCTTGTCCCTCAAACTAGTAGGATCAGTCATTGCCTCAGCCACATATGTCTGAGGGTCAACATCATCATGTGACAGGAGTCATTTCCTTTGTGGTGCTCCAGCTGCCCACAGGCTCACCGGAAGCCTATTCTGTCTCACCTGTGTCTATGGTGTCTCACACATTGACCATCCAATCTTTCTGGACTTGAGGCTCTTTTCAGAGCTTGTCTCAGCAGGTTGGGGTCAAGGCTCTCTGGCCCTGGCAGACTGAAGAAGAACTGCAAGCCAGCTGCAGGTCCTTCCAGGTGTCCTTGCAGGTGTCCCCATGCAAGATCAGTGGGGCATCAGGTCTCCTTTACCAGTGAGGCCTCATTTGGCTTTCTCTTTGCAGGGAAAAGTAGAAGCCAGCCCAAAATGTTGATGGATTCATCTTTGCTCTCAAGGAAGCCACTTGCCTGCTCACCTGCATAGATCCAGGAAGCCCTACCCCTTGCCTCAGGTGTCTAAAAACAGGAATCCAACAATAAAAGCTTTGCAATTCAGAGGGGAGCCTGGATTGTTGGATTCAAGGTTGGGTATGATTGGGTGGAAGGATATTGCAGGGACAACCAGTGGGACTTTGATATGCCACAGCTCAATTGTGGTGCTGCCAAAATTTCTTAGCATAAGACAATGCTAAGAGACCATAGTCACTACACCAGAGTGTCTGTCACTTTCATAGGACAGGGTCCACAGGGCATATACATGACCTCCCAGAGTGAACTCCCCAGGAACATGGAACTGAGTAAAGCCAGGGACAACAAGGATTTGCTGAGGACCACACGGGCTCTAAATAGGAGAATCTGTTCCTTCATCCCAGTGTATGGGACATAAGCTTGTTGTGCAGTGTGTGTGTGTGTGTGTGTGTGTGTCTGTCTGTCTGTCTGTCTGTCTGTCTGTCTGTCTGTATCTGGGCCTCTGTGCTCCTCTGGGCCTCTGTGTCCCATCTAGAAGACAAAAATAAAACTACCTATCTCTAAGGCTGTCATGAGGCTTCCCACCCCTCGCAGTGAACAGAAGTTCAGCCTGGAAATCCATTTGGGACCTGGTCAGAACCTGAACTCAATTTATTCTAATATCAACTACACAGTTCTGAACACAGTTACTTCCCCACTGGGTGTTACACAAAGTGGAGACCCAGGGTCCTAGAGCTTTAGGACCTGTCCTGAACCTCTGCTCTGTGGACATGTCTGGAAGTCCTTTCCCACACCAGTCATCAAATAGTCGCCTTGAGGCCAGTCCTAAGACTCTGTGCTTTACTGTTCCATCAATGAACCATGTCCTCATATGGATCCCAGGCTCACACCACCAGGCATACCCAGAAGAATATACATAGGCTCCTCATGATGTAGTGGTTTGTGGAAGGTGCTGCAGGTGCAGGCCCTCTTGTTATAGAGAATTCTCTGAATAAAGTGTATTATTCTTTTTCATAAGGTTGTGGAAAAATAAGCATGGCAGAGTATTTATTTTTTAAAAAATAATCATTTTGAAGGCTCCATGGTCAAAGTCCTGCAGCCTCAATATTTAGCCTTTGTTGAGGATTTTCTCACCAGCAGAGAGACTGAAACTAGGGAAACTCATGTGGCCAACTCACTGTGTAGGTTATCTCCAGCACTCACACTGGGGACCTACTCAACCAGTCTATAGTTTTTGCCTTCCCATGGCAATACACCTGAGACCTAATCACCTTTCCAATTGTCTTCTGCATCTCAGTCACATACTATTTTGAGACCCTACAATGGGAACTATGTTTTCAGCATATGAACTCTTAAGGGACACAAGGAACTAGGTTCAAACCAAACAGTAAATGAGGAGGCCACCTTGCATAGACTGGGGCCTGATGTCTTTGACTCAAGCCTCCAACTCACCATTTTCTTCCCAGAGCTTGCTTCTGATGGAGGCCTCCTGCCTTCTTGGAGCTAATGGTGGTCTAGGGACTATTAAGATGCTGTGACCTAACTCTCTTTGATACATATGCGGGACACAGGAGGCTATTCTATCGTGCTTCTTTCTACAGATTTAAAAGCCACAGAGCTTCTCCATCTGGTGCACAACTCTACTTGATTAGCTGTGATTTCCTAAATTGCTAATGGCTTTTTAATATACTTTCATCAATGATTCATCTATAAATAAGTATATTGTTGGATGAGGTAACTGGCTTCCAGAACAGAAGCTTCCCCTCTCTACTCACTGAAATAAGTTAACACTAGTGAAATATTTTCCTAATGCACTTGATTGACCAGTGTTTGTTTTGACCACAGAAAGGTTTTTATCCTCACTTGCTATTCTTTGACTGCTGGGACTGGAGTGATGTTCTTGCCTTCACTACTGATGTTACTTTATATTTCCAATTTTAATCTTTGCTTTCCTTGAGAGAGGATCTCACTATATAGACTAGACAGTGTTCAAGTTGGAGAAAGTTGCCCGCATCTCTCCCATTCTTGCAGGATTAAAGAAATGTACCACCACGATGCACCCTTTTAAATTATTATTTGTTGTTGTTGTTGTTGTTCTTCTTCTTCTTCTCCTTCTTCTCCTTCTCCTTCTTCTCCTTCTTCTTCTTCTTCTTCTTCTTCTTCTTCTTCTTCTTCTTCTTCTTCTTCTTCTTCTTCTTCCTCCTCTTCTTCCTCCTCCTCCTCCCCCTCCTTCTCCTCCTCCTCCTTTCCTTCCTCCTCTTCTTCCTTTTCATTTTTTCAGTCCTTTTTTTCTCTTCTTCTTTTCTTTCTTCTTTTATGATATTTTCACTATTTACTCTTTGAACTATCTGTGTAGATCAGGCTGCACTTGAACTCACTAAACTCCCATACATTTGCCTCATGAGTGCTTGGATTGAAAGCATTCACTCCTTTGTTCACCTTCTTTTTAAATATCTTGATCAAACTTACTACAGTTTTATCAGTGTAATGATCCTAGAGTCCACAGATGAATCTCACTTCCACCAAGGACTCTAAAGGAACAGGAAACACAGTAGGAGCTCAGACTGGTCCCACAAAAAAAAACTTGCTTCAAGGAACTCAACACCCCCAATCAGGAGGAAGTAGATAAACTATTATATCATCCCATTTCAAAACCCTGGCTTTATTTGGGGATGTCTTCTCTTCTCTCTTCCTTTGTACCCCTTTTATCTAGTGTTATGGGGTTGCAAGGGTGGAAGAAAAGAGGGAAAAGAGTGGAATAAAGAAGAACCTCAAAAGTAGCAAAAGATAATGATGTGTGCCATGGAGCTAAGGTGGAATAAGACCTTATTCCAAATAAGAATGCAGTAGAGAAAGAAGCAAGTGATGAAGTGATGAATTAGTTTTTCAAGATGCCATTAAAAATGTATTGTGGCCACCACTACTGGGACACTTCTCACTCTGCACTCAGGGGTGATTTTCTGTTTTTTAGTTTTTCTTCTTCTTAAATCAGTGTCAAGGAAGACTGGGGGAATGATTGTGCAACTGGAAAAATTGCTGTTGGAAATGGGGGTAGTTCTGAGAAAAAAAAATGACTGACATGGAAAAAAATGTCCACTCTGCTCTGTCCTTTCTGAAAGGGTGTTCTGTCCCTGGGCACAGAACAAATAGTGCTCTGACGACTTTACATTTTTTGAACGTTATAAGAAAGGAACAACAGCTTCCAAGAGACAATGAGTTATAGAAAAGACTGTGGAATTAAATAATCCTATAAACAGTAAGAATGTGTTAACATCAGATTGAAATTCCTCAAAAGTTTTGCACTAGAGACAGTGATTTATTTATGATACTTCAGGAAATGAAAATGTTTGGATGCCATCAAAACTCATAAAGAGTAGAATTGAGCAGGTGAGGTCTCCTGAAAAACTTGGCCAGTAGTCCAAAAATGACTTATTTCAGTGAAGATGTCTCTGTTTATAATTTCCTGCTAAACTTTGCACAATTAATAACTTAAAACAGGTACAGAGAAATGTCATAAGAATTTTGAAGTTATTGTTTCTTTAAAAACCACAGGAACATTATGGGAATATGGCTTTTTTTTAATCCAATGTTTAGGGTATGGGTGGAGGCTTCAGATTTTCTACAGTAGCTGACTGTGATTTCCCTCATGCTCTAGCATGGGAATGATTTTGCCAGCTACAGATAGTTTCTTTGATTTGGGATGTGTAGAATTCTGGGGACTTTTAGAGGCTATACAAGTGCTATGGGCCTTAAAGGGGCTGTGGGTTGGTTGCTGTTGTTTGTGATTTGTTAAGAAGTCATGGCCAAAATAGAAACAACAATAAGAAATTAGATATCCTGACAGAAAAGTTAAAACTTGTCTCAAGAACTTAATGCTCACATCAGCAGGATGTAGTCTAATCACAGTGTAGTTCTCTTTCTGACCCCTCACTTTATTCAAGGACTTTTTCTTCCTGTTTTCTTTCCGGTCTATCCTTTTAATTTGATTTAATTTAATTTTTTAATCTTATATAGTGTTAGGAGGTTGAAATTGTGGAAGAAAGATGGCGGTGAAGGGTGGAAGAAAGAAGAACCTACAAAGTAGCTAATGAAAAGTACCATGGACCCTTATAACCTCCCAAAAGCCCCATCTCCTAATACTGCTGAATTAGAGGTGACTTTGTATGGAAAGTTTCAAGGAGACATTAAACATTTAAGCCACAGCTGGAAATGTCCTGGTGTTCCACTGTAGATTCTGAGAAGCCTAACTCAGCTCCTACATTTCATCCCCACAATACCAGAAGATCCTTATTTTTCTTGAATATCTTGGAAGTTGCCTTAGAAGATTCAGATTTTTTTCCAATAGACCACATCCTCTGCCGGAGAGAATCCTTTGCTGGTAAGCTTTATCCGTATGCATCCTCCTCCACCTTTGCAAAAGCAGCTGTGATAATGAGCTATACAAATGGGTCAGCCTCCTCAGGAAGCAGAAGAAAATGGCAAATGTCACCTGTATATTGAAAGATATTGAGAGGGGTTAAACTAGGACCCCCAAATTGCTGGGTGGCCTTCAGAAAAAGAAAGTCCCTTACCTGCCTATGGACATTCACAATATTCACAATATTTTATGTTTTGAGGTAGATAAAGCCTGAAGTTCTCTCTCTCTCTCTCTCTCTCTCTCTCTCTCTCTCTCTCTCTCTCT
>NW_021618799.1:121052-199723 GCF_004785775.1 Grammomys surdaster | reverse complement strand
TCTCTCTCTCTCTCTCTCTCTCTCTCTCTCTCTCTCTCTCTCTCTCTCACACACACACACACACACACACACACACACACACATATATATGAGATAATGACATAATATATTCAAATATAAGATAAATAGATAAATTTATAATATTTTATACCATATAAATGTAACTAACTTTAGGTGTTATTTAACTCTTGGGGTAGAAATGTGGCTAACTGGATAGAGTGCTTGCCTAGCATGCATGAAGACCTGAGGTTGATCCTCAGCACTGCACAAAACTGCCATGGTTGTATACACCTGGGTAATCAACTCATGAAGGTGAAGATAGGAAATTCAAAGGCATTCTCAACCATTCCATATTTGAGGCCATGCTGTGATAGAGTACCTAGTCTTAACAAATGGTATTTTTTTAAACAATCACAACACATAGTTTATTACTGTGGCTTATAGGCTGTAGTCCGGATGTCAGTAGTCAGCAATGGCTGTCACCCTTTAGAAAGTCCAAGAATCCAATTGTTGTTTGGATCATGAAGCTAAATGTCTCAGTAGGTCTTCAGTCTATGTCCATCCCCAAAAAATAGGTTGCATGGAAGGAGGGCATTAGAAGGGGGGGGGATAACAGTTTCTCAGTAAGCTAATTATTAAAATCTATGACAGAATTAACTGGAAGCCATGCCCCTCTCATCCTGCTGGCACTACTCCACTCAGCTCTGACAACCTTCACATGATGCAGCTCTCCTAGATAATCTTGGGTGAACCAGGACTGTGTGTGAATTTTGGAAAGTGAGAAGGAGTCTTCAGGGTGAATGTAAATCACCCTGGAGTTTAACTGGGAATGACTCATTTGCATGGAGAGCCATTACAGGAATTCCAGGTAATTGCTTTCTTGGGTTGGTTCTCTAATCCTCTCTGTTGCAGCAGCAGTCTTGGGTGAAGGTTGGCTAAGTAGACATAGGAATGGGGGAGTATAACTCAGAGGTTTTCCTTATTCACATGGAAACCTAGAAATTGAAAACTTTTGTGACTGCACATGGGATAGATACCCAGGTGGAATGGTCTCCAGACAGCCCCTCCTTCAGTTTCTGTCCCTCACTTTGTCTCCATACTTGCTCCCTTGAGTATTTTGTTACCCCTTCTAAGAAGGACCGAATCACCCCCACTTGGTCTTCCTTCTTCATGAGCTTCATGTGGTCTGTGAGTTGAATCTTGGCTATTTCAAGTTTCTGGGCTAATATCCAATAATCAGTGAGTGAATACCATGTGTATTCTTTTGTGATTGGCTTACCTCACTCAGGATAATATTTTCCAGTTCCATCCATTTACCTAAGAATTTCTCAAATTCATTGTTTTTAATAGCTGAGTAATACTCCATTGTGTAAATGTACCACATTTTTTGTATCTATTCCTCAGGACATCTGGGTTCTTTCCAGGTTCTGGCTATTATAAATAAGGCTGCTATGAACATAGTGGAGCATATATCCTTGATATATGTTAGAGCATCTTTTGGGTATATGCCCAGGAGTGGTATAGCTGAATCCTCAGGTAATGCTATGTTCAATTTTCTGAGGAACAGCCAGACTGATTTCCAAGGTGGTTGCACCATCTTGCAGTCCCACCAACAATGGAGGAGTGTTCCTCTTTCTCCACACCCTCGCCAGCATCTACTATCACCTGAGTTTTTAATCTTAGCCATTCTGACTGGTGTGAGATGGAATCTACAGATCAATCTACAGATTCAGTGCAATCCCCATTAAAATTCCAACTCATTTCTTCACAGAATTAGAAAAGGAAATTCTCAAATTCATTTGGAATAACAAAAAACCCAGGATAACAAAAACTATTCTCAACAATAAAAGAACTTCTAGAGGAATCACCACCCCTGACCTCAAGCTGTACTATAGAGCAATAGTGATAAAAAAAAAACAGCATGGTATTGGTACAGAGACAGGCAGGAAGATCAATGGAATAGAATTGAAGACCCAGAAATGAACCCACACACCTATGGTCACTTGATCTTTGACAAAGGAGCTAAAACTGTCCAGTGGGAAAAGGATAGCATTTTCAACAAATCGTGTTTTTTCAACTTGAGGACAACATGTAGTAGAATGCAAATCGATCCATTCTTATCTCCTTGTACAAAGCTCAAGTCTAAATGGATAAAGGACCTCCACATAAAACTATATACACTGAAACTAATAGAAGAGAAGGTGGAGAAGAACCTCAAATACTTGGGCACAGGGGAAAAGTTCCTAAACAGAACACCAATGGCTTATATTCTAAGATCGAGAATTGATAAATGGGACTTCATAAAATTGCAAAGTTTCTGTAAGGCAAAAGACACTGTCAATAGGACAAAACAGCAACCAACAAATTGGGAAAAGATTTTTACCAATCCTACATCTGATAGAGGGCTAATATCCATTATATACAAAGAACTCAAGAAATTAGAGTCCAGTCAAATGGTACTTCTTAAAAAGCTCACTTTATGTAGTTAAATGTTTTTCAGGATTAAGAGCACTGGCTGATTATTCAGAGGACTCAGCTTAATTCCCAGTGCCCAAATAACAGCTCACAAGTTACTGTGACAAAATTGAGATAAAACATCATAGCACACAATAATACATAATTTTAATCGTCTCTGCCCTTGGAAATTTAGGCTGATATTGGCCCTGGAGGGCAAATACAGCAGAGACAACAGACTGGGATATTCAGAAGCTTTGTGAGTATGCATGGTAACAAGGCTAATTGGGACCAGATGCAGGGAGACAGATCAACATTACTTGGGATTATTTAAGAATTATATCATTTTAGGAAGAGGAAATAGAAACATGCAAGAATGGCAAAGGTCATTGGTAGAAGGGTGAGGTACCAAAATGTCTCATAGAATGGGGCATAATTTCAGGAATCTCATGTGCTAGCCAAATAGGTTCTTATTAGAAGGAAGTTAAACTTGCAATCTTAACCATGGCTATGTGGAATTCTGCAAGTAGAGTTAAGGGTGAGGTTTGATCTCCCAAGATAAGGTCAGAGAATGGGAAGCCCTGCCAATGAATGGAGTCCACTATCTTGCATTGAGCCCCAGAAGGCTATCATGACATCAGTAGACTTTGACCTTACTTAGCAGAGCAACATATACTAATCCAACTGTACCTCCAATTCCAGTGGATCTGATGACCCTCTTCTGACCTCCACAATCAACAAGCATCAAATGGTGCATGTACATACATGCAGGAAAACACCTGTACATACAAAATAAAGTAATAAAAAATAATAAAGAAAAAGTTCAAAACCATATGTTACAAATGAGTCAACAATCTAGACAGATGAAATAGCTTACCAGAATCACTGTCATCTCTAGTTTCACTCATTTCCTGCAAAGAAATAACTTTCTTCTTCATGGTTATACAGAAGTTTATTGCATATGCATGCCACATTTTACCAATGCATAAATCAGACTAAGAAAAACAAATACTGAATTTTTTCCCTGAAATATGAAATATGAATGTATGGAACATTGACAGTGCAAACACATACACACACACACACACACACACACACACACACACACACACACAAAGGTAGAAAGACTTGAGGTGACTATCAGACAATAGGTAAGTATCATCCAAACATGTGGTATTGTTAACTGTAAATGTCAAGTGACTACCATGTATGTCATTATGCATATTGTATTAATCACATCATCCAACAGTCAGTGGCAGGGATAAGAAAAATCCTAGCTCTGACTCTGATCCTTATGCTAGGTCCAACCATACATGTCAAGTCTCACTGTCTCTCAAGATCTCTGTCCAGTCAGCACACATTCTCCCACACAGCATACAGGCTTCAGATACAAAGGACTGAGTCATGGTTGCTTTAGAATAGTCTCTGTGATAAAGACTGATTTTACTTATGGTTTTAAAAACCGAGCAAAACAGGAAGAAGCTTCAGTTGCAAAGACTCATTTCCATCAACAGTTTATTTTGAAATGGACTCAACATGGAAGTGTATCTATCACTCTTGTTAACATCCAGATGGTGGGCCTGCCCTGGAAGACAGCAAGATGAGCATTAGCGTCAGATCTGAAATACCCCACCTCACCCCACCTTATCCTATCCAAACAATGGCTGCGTGTTTCAGGCTTGGTTTGCAAGGCTGCAGATCAGAGGCAAGGCTTTGGGGAAATGACTGGGTGATGAGGGCCTGGACAGATGTTTATAGTGATAAGTTCATGATGGGGCAGACCATTAGAATGTGGTATAGACTTAGCATGCATGGTCTAGTTGAAGAAAGGAGGCCATTGGGTTCTTGTGAATGATAATATTTTCTCAATAGTCTTTCCTCTTCTCTCTTGGTCTTTGATTCCTGGTGGCCAGCATCTAGGTGGCTCTCATCTACCACGGTTCATAGACCTGAAGCAATGAGACCAAGTAATGATCGGATGAAATCTACAAGACTGTGAGCCAAGTTGGGTTTTCCAGGTCCTTTGTCAAAGTGACAGAAATGGAATGAGGTATTGGAGGACCCTCACTGATAGGTGCTGAGCTTCCAGAAGGGCTTCATAATCCTCTCAGAAGAGTAGCCATAGGTTCTTGCCTCAACTGCTTTTTATTGTCTCTAAGATTTTAACACAACTTTGACCTAATAGTCAATAATATTCAGAACATTGGACATGCACATTTACAAATTAAAACATCCCATGAGAAGAATGACAGAAGGAAGTCACATCAGTACAGGATTAGTTATTTTCAAACCAAAAGACTTTTCTCTTTGTGGCACTGGGAATTGAACCCAGGGCTCCCACATGCTCAATGAAGTTAGGAGTTGCATTCTCCAGCTGGAAATAGAGATCATGACTTGAAGCTGACTGTGCTTTAGAGGTCCACTATGAAATTCAGCACCATGCAAGACCCAACAGGAGAACCTAGAAATGACACAAACTACATATAGTCTCCTTAGAGCTCAACTGTAGGCACTGGGATGGCCTTTGTGAGACAGTGGATAGCAAAACCTGAGAAGGTGGCTCTATGGTGGCCCTGAAGTCATAGCTATGACTTCATTCATGGATTGAGAGGGGACAATCCAGGCCTCAGGGCCCACTCTGCTCCTGTGACTGGCCACTGGACCAGTGTGAATACTAAGACTATTTTTTCAATTTCTATAAAGGAAAGAATCCAAGTGGTGATAGTGTATTTTGTTGTTTGCCACACTTGGGAATCAGAGGCAGGTGGAGCTCTGTAATTTCAAGGCTATCCTGGTCTACAGAGCAAGTTACAGAACAGCAAGGGATACAAAGAGAAACCGTGCATCAAGCATGCGTATGAGCACACACACACACACACACACACATATACACACACTCATACACACAAAAGGGGATGGTGCTTGAAAATTCATTTTTCAAAAGTGTTTTTTGTAAAAATAGCTTCTCAACATTGACATGAAAATATGTACATATTACTGTCAGAACACAGTAGAAGAATGGATTCCTTTGAGGAGAATTCTGAGTGGGTAAAAGAAAACCCCCAAGAAAGAATAAGAATTTTATGACCTTAGTTTCTTCAAAACCAAGGAACTGAATTGTTTTTGGATTGTGGATTTCTCCTGCTCCCAGATGTAACAGAAAGGAGTGAGCATATTTCAGATTGTTCATTACAACTGGTTATTGTTATTTATTTATATGCCCCTATAGAAAACTATGTTTTAGCACAATACAGTTCACCAATGTACCTGTGCACAATGCTCATGATTCTTCTTAACCTTAGCAAATTATCTGATGCTCTGAATAAAATTGGCTATTGCATGAGACTTTGGTCTGCCTGATTTATTGGCTCCATTTTCCCAGGTCCCACTGACTCCAGAGAATAAACAATTTACAAGTCTAGGCATGGTGAAGCATGGTCTTATCACTGCACTCAGGAGACTGAAGTAGGATCTCTCTGAGTTTGAGGCCAGCCTGGTCTCCAAAGGGAGTTTTAGGCCAGCCAGGGCTACAAAGTGACACCCTATCTCACAAGAGCAACAACAACTGTGCCCTTCCCTTGGCCTTGAGCAGGCCTGAGAAACCTTGTTTACCACAACAGACCAAGTGATAGGATCTAGGTGGAGTTATCCACCTTGGCTTCAAGGAACTTAGAAGAATTGCCCCTGGGCTTGCCTTGAGATATCTCCAGCTGAGACCATGACCCAGAATGGATTATCCCACCCCTGTCCATCTGAAATAAGGAAGGGTTCAGGAAGGGTCTTTCCCTTTAAATTGAGAGCTGAACATTAAAGCATTGAGCCTTGATCAGAGAAGTTTGTCTTGGCTTCATCTCTTTTCATTATTCATCCCCTTTCATTCCCAGCCCCCTTTCAGGTGAACCCAGTTGATTCGTGGCTGCAGGCAGCTATAAACAACAACAACAACAACAACAACAAAACAAATCATAAGTTTGGAGCCTTAAGAGCGAAAGCATCAATAATTTATTAATTTTTCATGTGCAGAAAACCAAAGGCTGCTTCTGTGTGCCACCCAACCCTTTTCTCTGGATAGGGAAAAGAAAAAGAAATACTAAAAGCCACCAAAATCTAAGATTTCTCTCAACAACTACTGTTAGTATTCTGTCTAAACTCCACCTCCACAGTTATCTGGCAACAGCCAGGTAGGCCTGCCCACTATATAAGGGGCTGCTTGCCTCCTCTCTCTCTTGTTCTCTTGCTCTCTTGCCTCTAGCTTCTCTCTGTCCCCTCACCTCTCCCCCTTTCCCTTCCTCCTCTCTCCACATGATCATGATCGGCCTCCACTTCTCTCCTCTCTCTCTCTCCTCTTTCTCTGTCATCTTCTTCTGTTTCTCTCCCCACCTTTGCTCTCTGCCCTAAATAACCCCCCTCCCCTTTGGAACTGTTTGGTCTAGTGTTGCCTGTACTAAGCTGTGCACCAAAATCTAACAATGATGCGAAAACCCTGCCATGAAGACTTTGCTACCCATGCAGCTGCTGGCTCCAGCTGCTGTGACCCTGCAAGACAGATGCCATGTGGCCCACCAAAACTCCACAGCCAACGCTGCCACTGCTACACCATGCGAACTCCATCTGATGCTATCTGCCTTCACCAAGTGCGTGAATTAACATCGGCCACTGTGAGGCTCATAGAACTTCCACCATGTGAGTTGTGCCACTGCAGCCCCTACATGGTGCTCTGCCACATGGGTTGGGCAGCCAGACAGGGGACACAGACCTCACAGTTCCTTCCACCTTTCATGATACCAGACTGCATAAGCCCGCAAACACACAGCAGCATATTAATTGGTAAGGAGCTTCCAATTGGCGGGAGAGACCCTGGACGCCCAGTTAGTGCCTGGCCAGCCTTCCCTGGGCTAAGGGGTTGGCTTTTCATTGTCCCAGTCCATATGACTGGCCTCTAGCTGACCTACAACTTAGGGAATTGACCACTGGGTGATTTCCCCTCTCGAAAGTAGCTCCCAGCCACCCCCCCCAAGCTCTTGCAGCTGCTGGAAATCCTGGGCTACTTTCTGGTGGGTTCTGGGAGCCCTGCTGAGGTCCCTAGATATTGTCGTGATGACCTGATATCTAGGCTGTTAGCCTGATTTTCCATTGCTAGCTTTTCTTTCAGTACGTCGACTGATAGCTCAGTAACAGCCACGTCACCCAGTGAGTACCACATTGTCTTTGACTGTACCTGCAGACATCCCACTGAGTTGTCTACTGAAAAACCTCAAATCTCTACAATTAATGCCTGATTTGAGGCATTCCAAGTTAATACACCTCTGCAATAAGGTCTGGATTTGGTACCCTCTAGATAATGGACTAAAGGAGCCACTTAATGGCACGCTAGACCCAATTATTTTAAGGGATCTTAGCACATACTGCCAGCAGTCTGGTAAATGGAAACAAATCCCCTATGTACAAGCATTTATCTACATTCATTATAGTCCTTCCATGTGTTCTGCCTGTTCCCCACTTCAGGTTCTCTTAGCCGTGAAACCTGCTCAACCCCAAACCTCTTTCTAATTTTTCTTTTTTAATTAAACCAAAATGGGGGAATTGCTGAGACTCTAGCAGATGTCTGATGGTTTACATCATACCAGCTAGTCTTGCTTCCTCACATGCACAACCACCCTAACAAAGGGCTTGGCTACCGGAGTTTGCGAGTGAGGCGTTCCCTCTCCCTCTCTGCCCGGGACCTGTAAAGTGAGTGCTAGCAGTGCCTTCCACTACAAAAACAACTAACATGAACATTGCTGTGATATGGGACATGCTTGCTTTTCCTTGCCCACTGCAAACTCTAGCCACCAGAGACACTGGGCAGCGACTTCCGGCCACTAGCAGGAAGTCCTGCCCTGCTTCCATTGCTGCCCAACCCCCTAGCAGCCATAGGATCCAGCTTTCTTATTCTGGTCCTAGCCGAATGTTTCTTTGCTAATACAAAAATGTGCTTTTCTCTACCTACACAACCCGCCAAAGTTACTTAAGACAGGATAGGAAAGACTCTGTCTTAATAGATTTTTACTACTGCCATTGAATTCTATTCAGCCCTTATACCAATCCTTATGCCTCTCAATCTTGTCAGAAGTCTGCTAATACTAACTTAAATAGTTTATGGCCGACAGAATTCCCAAAGCCTCTAACAGTTAACCCAAGATGGTTTCAGATGACTTGGACACCGGACTCCTAGAAGATACAGCCTGGATTTTATGTAATGATATAGTCACTAGCAAATGCAGTGGGCTAAACTGGATGCTCTGAGTCAAATGACTTAGCTAAGTCAAACCAAGGTAAGTCATTTCTCATGTCACGAATATCCATTCCACAGAAAAAAAGCCCTGCATCTTCTGTGCTTGGAAGCCAAACTGACTTCGCCCAAGAGAATATGGAGACCACGGGAACTGTTGGCTTGTGGATTCTGTCATTTTTAAAAAGTAATATATAACTGGTAGATTATTGTTTACTCTTTCTCAGACTTCTGACTATATTGACAGCTAAGCTTTCACAGATATTATCTGTTACCTCATTACCTAAACTCAGTTGCCATCAATTAAATGCTTCATATTTCCTTTTCATGCTATGACTCTGTCCTAATATTATCTGAGTTCCTATAAACTTGCCTAACTCTTTCTAATTTTTGTAACTGAATAGAATTCAATAGCAGTAGTAAAAATCTATTAAGACAGAGTCTTTCCTATTCTATCTTCCTAACTTGCCTAATAAAGCATTCCACTATACAAGCCAGCAAATGTTCTTCTTAAAGACTGCTTGTGTTGTTAATTCATACTGTTATCTCTTTTGTAAACTTATAAACTATGGGAAACCCACTCAGATCTACCTCTCATGGACCAAATAGATGCCATCCAGATAAGTACATCTGCCTAAAGTTCCCACTCACTACCTGTTACAAAGGGTGAGATCACTCTGGGTATCAAATGGAAAAAAAATTCTCTTTCTCCCAAATGTAATCTTATTCCCTACAGCTTGTCAAGTCCAGGCACATCCAGAATAGCTCCAGAGAAGCAAACTCCAGATCCTCCATCTCCTGACACACACACAGTTGCTTCTACTGGGCCTGTTCCTTGTGACCTATTCTCAGATGGCTCGCTCCATAGACCCTGTGCAGCAGGAAACAGCCACCTCTCCTAAGACCAGACAAACATCCTCCGTACCCATTCTTCTAGGTTCCCCCTAAAGACATGTCACCACCAATGCCAGCGGGAAGTAGCCAGATATCACGAGGACTCTATTCCTGCTTCGCCGTCACCTCTTTCTAATTTTTCTTTTTTAATTAAACCAAAATGGGGGACTGTTAGTATTCTGTCTAAACTCCACCTCCACAGTTATCTGGCAACAGCCAGGTAGGCCTGCCCATTATAAAAGGGGCTGATTGCCTCCTCCTCTCTCTCTTGTTTTCTTGCTCTCTTGCCTCTAGCTTCTGTCTGTCCCCTCAACTCTCCCCCCTTCCCTTCCCTATTTCTGCATGTAATCATGGCCAGCCTCCACTTCTCTCCTCTCTCTCTCCTCTTTCTCCACCATCTTCTCCCATTTCTCTCCCCACCTTTGCTCTCTGCCCTGAATAAACCCCCTCCCCTTTGGAACTGTTTGGTCTGGTGTTGCCTGTTCTAAGCTGTGTGCCAAAATCTAACAACTACCCTTCATAAATAGCCTAGAAATTATTTCTATGGGAAAGAGAGAAAAAGGTTTCTTTTCTCAGAAAGTCATCTTTATCCACTAGGGAATCAGGGATAGAGGCTTAAAACAGGGGCTGCAGGCAATCAGCAGGCATTGGCACTGCTGTCAGTCAACTGTCATGATGGGTTATGACCTGACATCGGTTCTCTTTTCCAAGTCAACATTCAAGGGAATACTTCCACTGTTACAATGAATTTGAAGAGGAAATGATTGGGCTTACAGCTAACCTTGGCTGATGACCAATGTAGGTCCTGTATGACTGTCTCCTGAAAGGCAGGAGTTATGTCAATGAGAAGCTCATTCCTTCTGGAAAAGGATTTTCTAGGATACTTTGCTCACCAGGATAAGATAAGGTGACACGCCTCTTTCAACCTGACTTGGTGTTAAAAAAAATCAAGGTAGGAATAACCTACGAAATCAACCCCTAATATGTGTTGGAGGTGGGGTGGCTTTGTGTCTGGTGATGTTGCAGTGGACGATGGTGTCACAGTCAGCTTCAGCTGTTAATTTGACACATCCCTGAATGAACTAAGGAGCGTGGACATCAGCCAAGGAATCATCTCTATTGTTCTGTGGCCAGTTCCTTAATTGACAATTGTTGTGACAGGGACCAGCCTACTGTGGGAATTGATAATTAGCTATGTGATCCTGGGTGTATAAGAAAGAAAGCTGAGCTTCTGGTCTGGGCCCAAGCACTGAGCATATCCCGGGTGGCAGCTCTGCACCCAATCTCACAAATACCAGAGGAAGCGGGCCTCCCAGGAACTCTAACCTGGGCAGTATCTTAGGTAAGGAGACAACAACACCCAGCCCCAAACAGGGAGTAACTAGGACCCACTGGGACCCAGGAATTCACTCCTGGCCTAGAGTAATGGTTCATTCTGGTCTGGGCCCGAGCAGCTCTAACCCCAGTAGTAACACCCACCCCACACAGTTCTGAAACAACCAAGATAATAGGAAAGACAGGCTCCAGCCAGAGACAGGGCAGGTAGCACTAAGGAGATCCAGATAGTGAAAGGCAAGCACAAGAACATAAGCATCAGCAACCCAGGGTAGTTGGCATCATTAGAACCTACTTCTCCCACACTAGAAAGTCTTGAACTCCCCATATCACCAGGAAAGCAAGAGCCAGATTTAAAATCACTTTTAATGATGATGATAGAGGACTTTAAGAAGGACATAAATAACATTCTCAAAGAATTTGAGGAGAACACAGGTAAACAGGTAGAAGCCTGTGGAGAGCCGCATAGTGCCACACCTTAAGATGGCACCAGTCTCTGTCTTCCACCACCTGTTGGTGAGTGCTCTTAGGAGTAAACAAGTCCTTATTTGGCTGTGGCTAGTGATCTGGCTTGCTTCCCTGTATGTGGGCCTATCTGCTGTTGCCACATGGCAGACAGGGGTAGGCTATTCCTAGAGTACTTAAGCCTGGGAGGCATTTCCCCTGGGGTCGTCAGTCAGAAGCTTATTCAAGGTCCTGAATAAACTGCTTGGAGAAGAGCTCATGTGTTGCGTTTTCCTTGTGGGACGAGGGTGAACGCAACAGAAGCCCTTAAAGAGGAAACACAAAAATCCCTTAAAGAATTACAAGAGAACCAAACAGGTGAAGGAATTGAACAAAACCATCCAGGACATAAAAATGGAAGTAGAAACAATAAAGAAATCACAAAGGGAGACTACCCTGGAGATAGAAAACCTAGGAAAAAATCAGGAGTCATAGATGCAAGCATCACCAACAGAATACAAGAGATAGATGAAAGAATCTCAGGTGCAGAAGATACCATAGAAAATATTGACACAACTTTCAAAGAAAACACAAAATGCAAAAAGTTCTTAACACAAAACATCCAGTAAATCCAGGACACAATGAGAAGACCAAACCTAAGGTATAGATTAGAGTTAAGGTTCCCAACCTAAAGAGCCAATAAATATCTTCAACAAAATTATAGAAGAAAACTTCCATAACCTAAAGAAAGAGATGTGCATAAACATACAAGAAGCCTACAGAATGCCAAATAGACTAGACCAGAAAAGAAATACCTCCTATCACATAATAATCAAAACACCAAATGTACAAAACAAAGAAAGAATATTAAATGTAGTAAGGGGAAAAGGCCAAGTAACATATAAAGGTAGACTTATCAGAATTACACCAGACTTCTCAACAGATACTATAAAAGCCAGAAGATCCAGGACAGATGTCATACAGACCCTAAGAGAAAACAAATGCCATCCCAGGTTACTACACCCAGCAAAACTCTCAATTACCATAGATGGAGAAACCAAGATACTCCAAGACAAATTCAAATTTACACAATATTTTTCCACAAACCCAGCATTACAAAGGACAATAGCAGGAAAGTTCCAATACAAGGAGGGAAATTATACCCTAGAAAGAGCAAGAAATTAATCCTCTTCCAACAAATCCAAAAGAAGATAGCCACAAAAAGATAATTCCACCTCTAATAACAAAAGTAACAGTAAGCAACAATCACTGTTCCTTAATATCTTTTAACATCAATGGACTCAATTCCCCAATAAAAAGACATAGGCTAACAGACTGGATATGTAGACAGGAACCAGCATTTTGCTACATACAGGAAACATACCTCAGTGACAAAGACAGACACTACCTTAGAGTAAAAGGCTGGAAAACAATTTGTCAAGCAAGTGGTCCTAAGAAACAAGCTGGAGTAGCCATTGTAAAACCTCCAGCCCAAGAGCACAAAGGGAGGGACTCATGGCTCCACCTGTATAGGTAGTTGAGTGCAGCCTTGTCAGGCTTCGGAGGAAGTAGAGGACCTTGGTGCCTGAAAGTTTGGATTCCCTAGTGTTGTGGAATTTGAGAGCAGGGAGGCAGGAATGGGAGGATGGTGGGAGCACACCCTCATAGAAACTCCCAGAATTAATATGGATTAGACATGACAGAGGCAGGCCACCAGAAGACTAGATTCCAGAATTCAAACAAGAAATTATCTTGATACTAAAATTTGTTTTGAGAATTGTATATTGCAGAATAAACAGCCTTGGTGTATCTACTCATCAAGCAAGCTGAGCAGACCTGCTCGAACCTCTGATGTCCTGGAATTTCAGCTGGATGCAGTGAAGATACAGATATCAGAGGCTTATCAATTTACTCTTCTACCCACCCCTCTTCTAATATCTCAACGCCCATAACCAGCTTGAAGAAGTTAATGAAAACTCGGGACCCCTATTACCTGGACTTGGGGACTGAGGCGGTTAATATTGGGCTGTCTTGCTAGGGAAAAGTAGTGGTTTTGTTGGAACAGGGAGGAATAGCTAGGATTTATTGCATATCCATAACCTATTGGTAGAAATCTGTATAATTTTCATTAATTTGAAGTTATAATTTCTTAAAATGTACAAAATTTACTTTGATTTCAAATTTAAGATTTTCATTGGTACAAGTTTCTTAATGATATAAAAGTGAGATTAATATTGTTACTTTCATAGGCATTGTACCTATATAACACATTTAGGAATACAAGCCTTAGTCCCAGTCCTTCTTTAACTCTTTTAACTGACTCAAGATACTTAGCCTATGAGTTAAGGGCCTATAGCAAATTCATGGCTATGAGTTTATTCTTATGGTGTTTTCTATATTTTATTTAGAAATTACTGAGAAGAGTTAACAGACAACAGTCCAGATTTCTTTACATGAATAGTTGGTTTTCAAAACATCAGAAATCCACAGATTTGATGTTACACACATTTCTGTATTAATGTTCATTTTCATTAGAGACCAGTCTGCTCCTGACATCTTCCTGTCTTGGATTCTAAGAAGAAATTGAGCATCTTTGGAGTTACTCCCATTGTGGTGAGACAGCCACTAGGCAAAAATTGCCTCTTTTCATCTACAGACAAATTACTGTCCAGAAAAGGACACACTTGCAGAACAGTCAACTGATTATATCTGCCAAGACAGAGTAATCAGCCCTTAGTAATTCTGCATTACTAGGTCTGTCAGATGATTCTGGTCCAAAAGGCAGAAGATCAGATGCTCCAACTTTTTGTAGTATAGGGACTGTCCAGGTGTTCAGTGGTCTCTATAAATTGGCTAAGTTTTAGAAGCTATGCTTTGTGCCTCCCATAATTTCAGTTAATTCAGTCACTCTGGATTTCTGATGGGGTTGAAGACTTAGTCTCATAGCCAATCCCAGCTATTTATTTTGAGAGAAAAGATTTGAGAGGATGATTTTCGGCTGACACTCATTCTAAAGCCAAGAAAAAAAAGTCAGTTTCAAAACTAAGTCTTTTAGTTAGGAGAGATGACAGATGTTCTGGTTAGTCAACAAAATGTTGAACTGGGTATTAGGTCTATCTTGTACCTTACTGATACAAATTGGTTTAGTTATGCTCTAGTTATATTTTGAGAGGAAAGATTTATTTTAACAGGAAGGGTGATATGTAGGAGGAGCTAAGGTGGGAGGAGTAAGTAGAGGAAGAGGAGGAGTAAGGAGAGGAGGAGGAGAATGAGAGGAGGAGCTAAGAGACAAGAAGGAGAGGGCTGGGGAACGTGGAGGTAGATGTTCACATGTCTCTGCCAGTCGAAGATAGTTGGTATATCTAGGTTGGGTATGGGTTACAGTTCTGATTGTATGGGCATCTTGTTATTGAGCATTACCGAACTTATAAAGCCTTTGATTAACATCTTAAAAAAATGTTACCAATAAAAAAAAAGGACGAGGAGGGAGAGTGATGGAATACATGTGACAGGAAATCAGATCTAGGAAACTAGCTCTAGGAAGAAAGGGAAGGGGCAGAGGGAAACAAATCAGAAGTCTGATGACTCAAGTATGAGGATGCTGTAATAAAACCCAGTACTTTGTATATTAACTTAAAATATTAATAAAGAAAAAAAGCAAGAAGGAGGAGGGGGGATAGGATAGGGCGTTTCTGAGGGAGGGGTGGGGAAAGGGGATGACATCTGAAATGTAAATAAATAGAATATCGAATAAAAAAAAGAAATGTCATAAAGTGTAAAAAAAAAAGATAGAAAGAAAGTTGAGCAAGCCAATGGGTGCAATACTACATGATGTGTTCCTCTGTGGTTTCTGCTTGAGCTCCTGCCCTGGCATCTTTTGGTGATGGATGATTATAACATTCAATCAGAAATAAATGCTTTCCTCCCAAACTGGGTTTGGTGCATGTTTTATCAAAGCAAAAGAATGCAAACTAGGCTAGGTGACCTCAGGGTATAATTACACCAGAGCATTTTCTCTCAACCAATTGAAAAATCAGAAGTCTGTGCTCACAGTAGTACAAAGTGGTTGTGACATCAGGTAGCACTGGAAAAGACTGAACAACCCTACAACTCACCCTGTCTGAGGTCTCTCTGGAAGACTTGGTCAGTGTCACTCCAGGGATCATTGCTGACTCTCACATGCATATCCTAGTATCAATATGTATTGGAAAATGTGTCCATTCATAAATAGCTTGTGCCATATGTACTCAGGAGAGAGATCCTTGGTGTTGTAAAGGAGATACTTGTTCAAATAACTTTCATCAGGCAGCATGACCTGATCACTGCCTGGTAACAGATCTTGGTAAGCCTGTAAATGTCTAGTATCTTTCCCCCAAGAAAGACTCCTGCATAGTAAAAACCTTTTTTATCCTCAGAAATTTAGGCTTGTGAGTGAGTCTGCCTTTCATAAGCCAAGAATTTTCTTGAGAATCAAATGAAGAGAGGATGCAGTGTGCCAAACAAAGAGAACACCATCTCCACATGCACATTCTTGCAGATTCTGATGTTCACATGAGCACAGTCTAGGTAGTCCACCTCCTTTGTAAAGTGCTGCTGGGAAAATGGCTGACCATTTCCTTTCTCTACACATAAGTGTCCAGCTGCTGGGTAGAGGTCTAAGTTTTCAGAATTATCATCTGCCTTCTTTAATAGGGCTTCAAGGTTGGAACCCTAGCTGACTTGTCAGTGAAAATGTAGTACTTCACTCTGTCTCTCCACGAAGTGGGTCTCTGTGTTCTTCAGGAACACTAGTACTAGGTCTATGTATTAATCTATTGCAAACTCTACTAACCCAGTCATTCTGGAGCCATAAATTTCAGTTCAGGATTCCAATTTGGAAAGTCACTTACCACACATTAGGAGACAGCTAAGAAGTCTGATGGAAATGTGTATTCTGCTGGGTACAAGTAGGTTTCATTGACAATACAACATCTTGGACACATTCACTATTTTCAGGAAGTCTTCTTCTCTAACCATTATGCTGTCCTTTGATAGAACACATATTTGCTGCTGCTTTCCTAGGGACAGGGAAGCAAAGGATATAAAGTCCAAATGAGGGCCAGTAGGAAAACAAAGGCCACAGAAAGATATGAATGATACTTGGATTTCTCAGATTTCTGCAGTGCTGCACTCATGACTGTTGCCATCTCCTCCATGATATGAGGGTAACTTCTTCTGGGTAGGATGGGCCAAGGTTCTGAAATATACAAGGGCCAAACATACAACTTGCTTCATCAGCCACCCCTCAAATTTCCCAACTATGACCCAAGTGTCTGGCACTATGTAGTTCTCAAGGAAGAAGTCTAAAATTCTTGACAGAAATCCAAAAATGTCAGTTTTTGTTACTGGTATCTACACAGAAACCACATGGCAGGATTCAGTCATTGGTCCTCACAGAAGCAGTTGAAGGACAGAACTAAGGATTCTTGAACCATGTTCAGGAGACATCACTAAGCAGGTCAAAAGGAGGGATTATATTGAAATCATGGCAGGGCAAAAACCACTAGGAGGGACTGGATACCTTGCCCTCATTTATGAATCTTAGAAGAATCTACTTGCTTGGAAATTCATAGCGTTGAGACCAGACTCTAACCAGTCTCTAACATCACACCTAAATGAGATGATGTGGCTCCTCAGTTAGAAACCCAAATTCAGTAGTTATGGTAGAAGGTGCGATGTGTTTAAGTGTTTCTACAAGCTTGAAAATGTATCTTAGGACTAGGAAGCTCAGGAGCCATACAGTTCTAATAGGAAGCCTCCTTAGCAGAGGCATTGAATTTCCCAGGGGAGGGAATCCCCAACTGAGCTGAGGAGCTCAGGAGTCTCAGCCCTGCTCCACTTCTTTGCTTCTTGTCTTCTTTGCTGTTTTTCTTCTTCCTTTCTTCTGATGAGAGTCACACCAGGCAGGAAATCTCATAAAAGGGATTTGTTAGATGGTCCAGGCTGTGGAGGAATGACTCCTCTGCTCCAGGCAAAGGGGCAGTGCTTATATAGTATTTCTGAGGAGTGGAGCTTAGCAGGGCAGAGATTTCCAGAGTGACCTTTGGTGGAATTTCAAGTCCTAAGCTTGGATAACTAAGGGATTTTTGGTTTTCCTGTACAGGGAAAGATAGCTTTCATGTTCTGGGATTGGTAGGTTTTTGTGGGAGGCTCAGGGATTGGTGAACTTTCCTGCTCAGGGAATGGTAGGTTTATTTTCACACCCTTTTCTCTGCCTCTGGTCCATGGGTTAGAGTGAAAAGTTCTTCTAGGCTGCAGGCTGATGTACCATCTTTTGGGAGCTTTGGGGAATAGCGAGAGTGGAGAGGAGGTTCTGCCACTTTGCCCATCTCCTGTAGGACAGTTCCTATGGGATCACTACTGTGGGAGAGCTCCTGTGAGAGAGATCCTGTAGGGGTGTTTCAGAAATGCTGCAGGGTGAGCCCAGAAAGAAGTTGTCACCACCATGAACACCTCCTCCATGGCTGCTAAGGCTGACCTGGGAAAGTCTGTATGCTACTTGGTTATGGACAGCTCCTGCTGCTCCTGTGATGGCTACAAAGTGAGGAGATGGGATGGTGGCTTTATTTTAACAGGAGATGCCATCTGGGACAGCTCCTGTGAGACAGTTTATTGAGGAAGCTGGATGAATGACTTGGAAGGAGGGATGTGCCTCGTTTTCAAATATTTTTTGCTCTTTGGTGGCTCTTGTAGAAAGCCAAAGGACTGATTTGTATGATTATCACATATATATGTGTGTGTGTGTGTGTGTGTGTGTGTGTGTATGTGCACACATTTATGTATATGTATATATTGTTATATATATTCTGTGCATTCCTAGTCAGTTTCTATCAGAAACAGCTGGATTTTTTCATGAATTCCACTGGACTTTAGCAAATGGAAAAATGTAGGGTTTTACCAAAGCCTTCCCCTGCACATCTTTAAATGTTCCTTTGATTTCTTCCTTTGAATCTATGATGACACATGGGGATGTTCATATTTTGAACCATCTCTGGAATAATATGTTCTTGAATCAAGTCCAACACGACTTTACTGAGAATATTGTGTTTACTTTTGTCATAGTGAGTAGCCTATAATTTTTTCCATGTTGTGTCTTTCTCTGACTTTGATATCAGGGTAATATTGGCTCCACTAATTGAGTTCTTTTTATCTATGTGATGCAGAGAAAAGGGAGTGAAAATAAATCTACCATTCCCTGAGCAGGAAAGTCCACCAATCTCTTTTCTGTTGTAAGTTATATTGCAGTTATAAGTTATACTGTAGTTGTAAATTCCATTGTAAAGTTATATTGTACTTATGTATTACATTTTAGTTATAAGTTACTATGGGGTGGTAGGCTGTGAAAGGTAGCCTAGTTCCTGGTTGAGCTAATGCTGAAATACAAGAGTTCCTAAAGGGACTGTAGGAATTTCATCTGTTCCTGGGCACCAGTCCCCTCTCACATAGTTAAGAGCTGTAACATTGCCATGTAGGGAAGAGAAGTCTGCTCTGCTGAAAACACCACCAGAAGCTTCCCAGCACTCCTTGCTGTCTGGTCAGCCTCCTGCAAGCTCTGCCCAGCCACACTCAGTGCAGAGTGAATGATGCAGCATCTTGGAGCTACTGCAGTGGCAGTGGCAGAGGTGGAGGTGGAGGCAGCTGCTGCAGCAGAGGCAGACAGCAGAGGCAATTTCCCCTCCCTGCTTGTGTTTCTCTCCCCTTCACTTAAACTCTCACATCTGACTGGGCCAGAGATCTCCATGGAAAGCCTCCAGTATACAGGCTCACATCTTGCAACCATGTGGAGCTCAAACAGGGACACAACTATCAGAATATATACTGCAAGAATGTGATCCCCTCCACTTGCCCGACTCCCATTTGCCCCATAGATCATTCCTTTGGCCATTCATAGACAAGGGAAGTCCTTTCCACCTCATTCTCTAAAACAAATCAGTTTAAAAAGTCACCCTATTCTGCCAATCACATTGTGCCTAATGGCTGCAGCACTAAAGACTGTACAAAAACTCACTGAATGAGCTGCATGGGGTTGCCACCTCTCCTTTGTGTTCATTGAACCCAACACATTGGAACAGTAAATTCCTATTGCATTTGCATCGATTCTCAGCTCCATGTGGTTCACTCAGGAGGTCCCCAATAAGCTAAGGCTCAGCAGAGTCTTACAATACTGGAGCAGACAAAGCAATTTTAAGACAACAGGAGATCCTATGTGACTGGCAACTGATCCCTGGGTCCCAGCTCCTAGGCATAGGATGTACCTCTCACACATTCATCACCAAACATGCCTACAGGTGGGAAGACCCAGATGGAGCTACCAGCCTCATATACTACGTGGTGGCTCATGTAGTCACCAATCATCTACACAGAGATCTCTTACAAGCGTTAAAGGTAAACCGCCCAACCAGAAAGAGACAACATCAAGATAGAGGACATTACTCATAAAGAAATGAGATCCTAAAACCCTCCTCCAAATCATCCCTGATTCTAGGGGTCACTGTTAGATTAAATACTCCCTGCCTTGAGTGGCTCTTCAATGAATCTGTCTGGGTCCCACAGTGGCCTCTATCAAGGGAGAAGTTGAGAGTCCTCATACGGATGGTAAAAGAATATCTGTTGCTACAGCACATGAGCCCTTCATGCCATCCATAGAATACTCCTGTGTTCACTTAAAAGAGAGCTCAGGGGGATGAAGATTATTACAAGATTTGAGGGCAATTAACAAAACCATGTGAGTCTGGGCTCTCCACAAATAGGGCTACCCCACATCTCAGCATTCCCTCCAAATGTTCCCCTGTTAGCAACAGACATAAAAGATAGCTGTTTTCCCATCCCTCTTCACCTCTGAGACTGCAAATGCTTTCCATTCTCAGTACCCCCTATTAAGAACTCTAGACCAGCTTCAGGATATAAATGGACAATCTTCCCACAGGCAATGACTAAAAGTCCAACCACTTGCCAAGAGGCTGTAGCCAGTGCATTGAAACCCTATTTAGATGAAGGACTCAAAGTATACCACTATACGGATGATAAATTATTATGAAGAGACTCTTCTCCCTCCACCTTCCATGTCAGGAGCAGCCTTGCTTATACACTGGAGGACTAAAATCAGCAATAGGCCTAACTCAGCCTGCTAATACAAAGCCTTGGGTCTCTGTGGAAAAACACTGAAACAGATATCTATAAGATATTGTAAACAGGAAGCTTTAGTGGAAATTTACCAGCCTGGATGAAAACAAGTAGTCATATGTCTTGTGGATAGTCATAGACCTTGAGTAGCCTTAGCAGATAGTACCAACTTAGATAAGGACAAGTGAATAATAGGTGGAGTCATAGTGATCTGTCCCTTGAACCTTCACCCAGCTGACACTCTGTTCTGGAAGATATCTGTACTCCCCCTGAACACCTAGACTCCTGCATCATCCCCTTCCCCACATCCTGCCTTTATGTGTATATAGCCCCTGTGTGAGAAAGTAAAATTGTTGGTTTGATCAGCCTATAGACAAGCCACTGTTCTTTTTGTCTACCTGTTTTCCCCCCACTGTCTTTCAAGTGATCTCCCCGGACCCTGTTTAATGCCCTGCTAGACGGGGCATTCTGGCTCCCAGTTTTGTGGGGCTTGAAGTTGAGGTGTTTTGCCCCCTAGTGTTCAGGGGCTCTTAAGAGGAAGGTAGGCCTACCAGTTTTTCCAGAGTGTTGAGGGTGGCTGCCTGGAGTGCATGAAGGCACTCCCAATCTCGGATCACTTTTTAGAGTGACTCCCAAAGGAGCACCCAAGTGAGATGTTTTCCCCCAGAGGTGCTTGAGTGTCAGGGGCAGCCCTGCTTATAAACTGAAGGTCTAAAATCAGCCATATGCCTAAAAATCAGCAATAGGCCTGACACATATGCCTGCTAAACTTAAAGTCTTGGATTTCTGTGGAAAAACACTGAAACAGATGACTAGAAGCTATTGTAAATAAGCAGCTTTGGTGGAAAGTTGCCGGGCTGAATAGTCATAGACCTTGTAGATAGGTAACCTTGGTTGATAGAACCAATTTAGATAAGGACAAGTAAATCTTACTAAGAGTCATAGTGACCTGTCCCCTGAACCTTCACCCAGCTGATATTTTGTTCTGGAAGACATCTGTACTCCCCCTGAACACCTACACTCCTGCGTTATCCCCTTCCCCACATTGTTCCTTTTTTGTGTATATAACCCCTGTGTGAGCCAGGCAGTGGTGACGCTCGCCTTTAATCCCAGCACTTGGGAGGCAGAGGCAGGCGGATTTCTAAGTTCGAGGCTAGCCTGGTCTACAGAGTGAGTTCCAGGACAGCCAGGGCTACACAGAGAAACCCTGTCTCGAAAACAAAAACAAAAACAAATAACCCCTGTGTGAAAAAGTAAAAATTACAGTTTGATCAGACTATAGACAGATCATGATTCTTTTGGTCTTTGCCTATTTTCTCCCCACTCTCTTTCAGGTGACCTCCCCAAATCCCTGTTTAATGCCTTGCTGGACCAGGGCACTTGAGAGAACTCCTATTCAGGAGGATACCACAGTCCACCCAACTGTGGGACAATCCTTGGGAGTATCACAGCAGTGACACCTTGAGGTAAAAGGCCCCCAAGACAGGTATTTTTTTTGATGGACTCAAGGAGTGAGTCACCCCTGGAGTAAGGAATTAGGGTTAAGAAAAGACATGGGACAAACCTTCTCTAAGCAGTCATTATTTGTGACATGGCTCAAGGAGCCTATCTCCAGAACATGAGGAACTAGAGTTAAGAAAAAAGAATCTTTAAAAATCTTTGCTTTCGTTAGTGTTGTTTTCCCAAGGGGGGACTATTGATTAAAAAAATATGTTATACCTCCTAAGGAGAAGATAAAAAGTTAAACCTTGAAAATGTGAGAGAGGAAGGACGAAAGTGAAAGCAGCTGCCTGCTCTCTAGCATGTTGTCAAAAGAAAAACTGAAAGCTTATTACAGAGCCCTCCTGGGAGTAGGAGATGATCAGGGGACAACCTGATCTCTTTGGCTCTCATTGGGGAAGTTACCAGTCCTGCTTTCTCTGTTTACTGTCTGTCATTGGCATGCCAATTTGTCCATGTGTATCACTTGTCTGTCTTTGTCTTGTTGTTTGTATGGTGGTTGTTCTATATTTTATGTTCAAAAGAAAAACTGGTTAAAACTGCTTGCTCGATTTAGTTTGAAACTTGCTTAGAAATAACGATTTTCAATGGAGACTAGTAAGTTGCCCTGCTCTGTGGCTGGGAGTAAGACACAAGCTGCTCTTGGAGGGAGACCAACATCTTTTTGGCTTCTGTAGTAAGGGAGTTGATAGTGGCTTTTCCCGGTTTGATAAGTGAAAGGTTGCTTTTCTCTTAAAATTACAGCTAAAAAGGTAAGGAAAATTTGTTTATATGTACATTTATTTTTATTCTTGATTTGGTGTTAAAAATATAAATATGCCCTATATGTCCTAGTTACATATTATTGAGCATGATTACAAATTTATAGTTTTGGTAACAAAAAACTAGATTAGAACTGGTAATTCAGAGTTAGAGTCATTAAAAAGCCAGGTGTATAACAGAGATCTTAGTAAGAGTTTTTGTATGAATCAAACAAGACCCCGATGAACACCTTCCGTTTGTTATTAGTTGTTCCCTCTAAAGGAGGTTTAACACAAGCCTTTGCGGTCATACAATGAGCTTTAAAATTTTAGAGAGTGCTTGTTGCTCCAGAAAACATCCAAAGACAATATCTTTTCAATATCTGAGACATCAGCTATATTCCTAAATAAATTGTGACACAGAAAATTCAAATAAGAAAAGATAGTTTACTTATTTTTTAAATTATTTTCAAAAGTTTCTAGGAGATGCTAATTGGCTAAGATCTTATTTTAAGCTCTCCACAAAAGAATTTAAGCCCCTGTTTAATATTTTCATGAGAGAGATATAAATCCTAATGTCCCTCAACAATCAATTGACAAAAGAGGAGTAATTTTTCAAAAAGTAAAAGAAGTTACTATTAATCAATATATTATATAGATTGATTAGTTGTTGGCTGTTTTATAACAGTCCTTTGAAAAAAAGATTATTAATATAGATTTATATTGCTTTATTTTCAAAAAAAGTTTTAACATCCTGTTTTCAAGCTGTTGCTATATTAATATAAAATTGTAGATTAAGATCACAAAGATATTTTAAAAGAGAACTTAATGAAATAATAAAATTGGTTGTCAAAAAATACTCATATTCAATCTATTACATGATCCATTTGTTACAGTTTCCCCCATACATGCTTTTATATTTCTTATAAATTTATACATATAGCCCATAAAAGGTATGTTTACTGTATTAATAGACATCTCATTTAATGAGAAGACAATATATATAATTAGATTGCATGTTTACTCTCTTGAGTTCCCCCCTAGTTCAGTACAGATAACTGAACTATGTGCTGTAGCCACTATTTACCATGCAAAAAATTAAGCTTTCAATTCATATACTCATAGCCAATATATAGCTCATGGTTTATAATTGCTTAAAATTGTTCCTTATTTAGATATTGCTAATTTTCAAATTTTACAAATACAGCTCAATTTTAAAAACATGTATTTTTCCTTAATTTTTAAAGACATTTAAGAGCTCATACTAGATTAATTGGACCCCAGGAAAATTCCATAAAAATTTGTATATTACATAGATTACAGACTCTACAAAAACATTTGGCCATACAATTTTATTCTTTACATTGGGGTTGCTATATAAGAAGAGTTTGTTCATCTGGATTGCTGTGCCACTCTAGTTGATTTGCTTTTTGTGATCCTTGAGGCCAGAAACTGCAGGTTTTTTGAACTTAGCACCTCATTTTAAAAACAACCAAAGATTAAGTAAACAGCTTTTGTTTTGTCTTGACAAGAACTGCTGGGATCTAACTTGCTAGTATGAAATCACTGAAAAGTTATTAAAGAGTTTATTATTTAGTGTAAAAAAGTTTGCTATAAAAGCTATCTAAAGAAAAAGTACAAAGAAAACTTCCATTTTATTTGAGAAAAGGAAAAGAGGTTCTATTTTATATGTTATCCTAACTGGAAAAATACAAAGAGTTCTGTTTTATCTCCCCATACATTTGCCCTCTTATCCTTTCTTCCTCAGTATTCATATATTTTTTAAAATATATGATCACACATTATAAATTTTATTGCAAATTCAAACAAAAAATTAAATCATAAATTGAAATAAAGGTTTATAATAAAAAATGTTATATACATATTTATTGTAAGTAATTATCTGGCTAAATATCCATTATCTGTGTGACTCTACAGATTCACTGAGGGTTTAGAACTATAACTGGGTTATCAGTGAAGATTTGTGTAGATGGGCTCAGACAGTATTTTATTTTCCATCCTAACACCTATGGTAAATTGTTGGCTTCCTTTTGATGATCTTTGACAAATCATTTTATAACCCTTTGGAATATGCTCTGAGTGGAGAAAAATCTGGTTATTATCTAAGAAAAATTAACTGATGTTATTTGAGAGACTGACAAAATTCTTATTACAGTTTTGATTATCAAAAAAGGTCTAGTAACACTTGTGTTATAAAAGAGCTTAATAATCATGGATATAATTTTAAAAATTATTATAAGATCATCATTAAGGCTTAGAAAGTAATTTATTTCTCTATATAACATCATCACAAGACAGTACATCTTTGTAGATCTATGTTTATAATAATAGCTTGAGACAATAATGTGATATCTCTAGGAAGTATATAAGTTACATTACAAAATTTATTTTCAGTGTCCCCAATTTTTTCATAATGGTGTTAATACTTGAGGACTTATACCTAATCAATTACAATAAGTAGATGTTATTCCTTTCTAATTTCAAAAAATTGAAATATGTATATGTGATTTGACACCTTTTAAAGATTTCTAGTTACAAATACTTTAACAAGAGAAACAATTAAAAATGTAATTAGTTATTGCCTATATTATCTTTTTATTCTTGGTGTTATATATCAGATTAAGATAAACAAAACTAAATATTGCAGCTAACTCCACCTCTATCTACTTCTCTGCCACTGCCTCTTCAGTTGCTCCAAGATGCTTCACCAGTCACTCTGCAATGAGTCAGGCTGGCCTGAGCCTGCAGGAGGCTGACTAGACAGGGAAGGGTGCAGGGTTAGCTTCTTGCAGCATTTTCAGGAGACCAGGTCCCTATCCTGGTGGCAGTGTTACAACTCTTATGACAGAAGCTCTCAGATGACAGAGTAATTCTCCCACACCTTTATTCCTTTTGGACAGGATGCTTATATGCAGTTTTTGGTTGGGTTGGGTTCTGACAGTAGAGAGGCTATCTCTCATGTAAAGTAGGGTTGATAATTATGGAGAGGTTGAAAACCAATTCTTGTACTAGCTCTCATCTTTCTCCCTTATGCTCTGTTTAACAATCCATGTATTATCTATGTAAAAACAACATTCTCCTTTAAGGGCTGTACACAGTCTAGAACTGTACACAGTCTTTTTGTTGTAAAAGAGTAAATCAAGTCAAATAAAGTCCTTTGCATTTTTTAGAGATCACTTCAGACAGCAAAAGAAGGTATTTCTTCAGATTAATGATGTCAATATCTAGTTGTTTGATGTCCTTGTCACTGGCCCATTGAAGGTCTGAATAGTGTCAATCCAGAGGCCAGCATTAGGATTAGAACTTCCAACTGCAAACACTACTGGTAATTCATTTTTACCTTGAAAGGAAAAAGAAAGGACTTCTCAGGGAGATTTATCTTCCCTGGATGTCAATTGTTATTCATCTTATTTATAATTGGGCCTGGCTTTATGGGGGTATCAATATTGCCCAACAAGATTCAAGAAACCCACTCCCACACACCTATGCATGGCAATATCATTCCCCACATGTGGTGGAGGATGCATGCAGAGCCAGCTCCAAGAGCACATGCTGCTGGCGCCCATGAAACATATTCCTGGCCAGGATCTTTTCTCTGATTCTTAGCTACAGTCTAGCTCCTGCCTAGTTAAAAAAAACTACACCTCTCTCTCTCTCTCTCTCCCCTCTCCCGACATGTTCTCCAACTCAACAAGACTGCAGCAACTCCCAAATCTTCACTCTCTCCCCCTACCTCATGGGTCAGTCTTTCGAGAGCCACCTGCTAGCTTCTCAGGAGCACTGGCTCTGAACTCTAGTCTCCCAGTTTTCCCCCAGAGGCTCAGTCTTTCACACACTGCCTGCTAGAGTAGGCTCCTCCCCTTCTCCTCTGTCGTTTGCGACAAGCTACAGCCAGATAGTTCAGCCACTTGCCTGAGAAGCAGCACCCTGCTTGGAGTTCACCACCCCCGTGTCACTTAGATTCTCATTCTAGGACTTCTCCCCTTGAGTAAAAATGTTCCATTTTGTTTTGAGACAATTTTCTCTCTCATGGCTGAGAACTCCAAGCTGGGCCTGGAGGGGCTGCTCCCAGGAGTTGCCGGCTCCAATCCAGCTCCCACATGTCTGTCTCTCCCATGGCTTAGTCTTTTACACAAAATCTTACTCCTTCTGCCTCTGACTTTCCTATCAAGCCTCTATGTTTCTTGCTTTGAGCTTTTCTTCAAAGTTGGCCAATTTTCTCCTTTTCTACATTTAAGATTTATAAGAAAAACAAATGGGGAATACTCTACTAGAGTATTCACCCAGAGGCCACATGTCAGAGCAGGCCCCTCCCCCACTGCTTCTAAACTCACCAAGACAACAAAGAAGCACATCTGAGACAACCCAAGTTTTAATGCTTTCTCTCCCTAACAAGAATACCTGCAAAAATCTTTGTGCTTTTCAACCAAAAATTTTCTTGTTCTTTATTTAAACATTTCCTTTTCTTCCTAACAAGAATACTTGCAACAATGTTTGTGCTTTTCAACCCAAAATTTTTTCACTTTTCGTTTAAATGTTTCCTTTTCTCCCCAACATTTGTGATATATGCCCAACATTTTTTAACCTTTTTGGGATTTCTTTAAGGTTCAAAAGTCATCTAATCTACTTCCATAGGTCAAATCAACTATGGTGATCACTGGTTTTCGATCCTTAATTAACAACTAGCTTTCTTTTACAGACAAACTGTTGCTGCCTATCCCAGATACATAATTAACATGTGTTTTCTCCCTCAGCCATCCAAAACATACTCAAAGTTACCTTCTAGTACTAAAATTTCCTCAAACACCTTTGCCTTTCCAGGATCTTAATGACAGACCATGACCTGCTTGTTCCAGCACAACTTAACACTTAATACCTAGCCTTTGAAGACATCTCCCTGCTGGGGTGCTGCTTCCCTGTTGTAATTATCCTACAGGCACATCCACAGATCCAGCGGAGACAATATCAGCTCCTGGAAACTGCCTGGAACACCAAGCTGCCTTCTTCCAGCCCCACTGTCTGACTGAAGACCCAGAGACACATGCCAAAATCCAGAGATGCATGCTGAAATCCAGGGATGCTCACTAAAGATGCAGAGACACATGCTGAGTCCTATAGACAGGTCCAGACCTTCCAGCTACATATGAACTCTTTTGCTAAAGTCAAAGAGCTAAAAGTTACATGTTAGTAAGAAAAACATAATGTCTATCTGAATTAATCAGATGTCATTACCCTCAAACTGTACAACATGTATTTAATTGGTTCAATGATCCCTTGCTTTCCCAACCACAACCCTCAACTCCCCTTACCTTGTGACTTAATTGTGCTACCCCATCCGGCCTGCATAGTGTTTTCTTTTGACGTCCTCATTCAAAATTTTCACTACAGATGACACAGTGACACTTCTCCTTCTATAAAAGATGCCATGTGGAAGGGGACCAGTTGAGAATCCTGTGTTCCTGCTTCTCTCTAGAGAAGCCCCACCCTGAGGCACCAGAGAAGAGCAGAGTGTAGGACCCCAAAGGGCTGCTATGCCCTGGCTGAGCCTTTCCGTATGCTGCTGTCTACTAAGTAACATTCTGCCGTTCCTCTAGGATCAAGACATCCTGACTAAGGCATGGTGCCCCAGGAAGGGAATTTACACTTGACATCCTATTGCCCCCCAGTTGAGTTCCTGATTTTTCCTGAGTTTGTATTTTTCCTTCCCTGGCTTGGTGTCTATATATTGAACCTGCTCAGTAAAAGTTTTGGCATTCTCTCACAACGGATGACCTGAGTCTGAGTATTTCTTTAATCCCCCAGGCCTACACCCAAGCCCGGTACCATGGGCAGCACTGGAGCTGTCAAGTGGAGGTTCCACTGAAGTCGGGAAAGAGAGGGTAACCTGACGGGATCATTCCTGGAAGGAGCTGGCTGGACCGGTTCAGAGAGTGGAACGTATTGGAGAAGCGGCACAGGATCAAACTGAAAGCAGTGCTACAGAGTGTGAGCTTTGATCGTGCCATTGGAATTGTGAGTTCCTTTCTACGTGTATTAATGACACAGGATGATGCAGGTAAGGAATCCTTGTATGAGGTGGAGAATAGCTCCAGCTCTGAGGATGAGGAAGAAATTTTAGAAAAGGAAAAACTGAAGAAATGCAAGGTCAAAAAATTGGAAGGGAAGCCTAGAAAAGAGGAGGCGAGAGCAGACAAGCTACTCAGCCCCCTGGTGGTGGCAGTGGCAGCCGGGATGGCACAATGGCCAGGCCCGGGGCATTTCTGCTGCTGCAGCAGCAGTGGTGGCAGGTGACTGCAGGAGCTGTAGAGGCCGCAGTCTGCACCAGCTATGCTGGATAAAAACAAGAAAGAGAAAGAACCACCAAAACTAGTGAAAAGTGGAAAAGGTTCAAAAGAAGGACAAGATACAGCAGAAGTAGTGATAGCCAGCAGGAAAAACAGCATCGGAGCTGTCCAGTCTGTGACACCTACTAAAATAAAAGTACTAGTCCCTCAGCCAATCGTAGTCCCTGTGAAGAAAGACAAATGGCAAAATTCTTCACAGTTTAATGCCAGCAATAATAGAGAACTGCAAAAATTCCCATCTTTGCAAGATGTTCCTCCTGCAGGTCAAGAGAAGCTTTTTACCCAGAAGCTAAGTCAGTGTTGTATCCTCTTTGACTTTGCTTCTGACCCACTGAGTGACTTAAAAAGGAAAGAAGTAAAGCAAGCTGCGCTAAGTGAAATGGTGGAACATATCACCCACAACCAGAATGTGATCACAGAGCCCATTTACCCCAAAGCAGTCCACATGTTTGCAGTTAATATGTTTCAAACCTTGCCACCCTCCTCCAATCCTAAGGGAGCAGAATTTGACCCAGGAGGAGATGAACCAAACTTAGAAGCAGTCTGACTTCATCTGCAGCTTGTTTATGAATTTTTCTTAAGATTTTTAGAGTCTCCAGATTTCCAGCCCAATATAGCAAAGAAATATATTGAACAGAAGCTTCTATCACAGCTTCTAGAACTCTTTAATAGTGAGGCTCCTTGGGAGAGAGATTTTCTAAAAACGACCCAGCACAGAATCTATGTGAAGTTCTTAGGCCTGCTTGCATACATCAGGAAAAAGATCAGTAATATATTTCATAGGTTTATCTATGAGACAGAGCACCACAATGGCATAGCAGAATTACTGGAGATCCTGGGAAGTATAATTAATGAATTTGCCTTACTACTAAAGGAAGAGCACAAGATTTTCCTGTTGAAGGTGTTGCTGCCCTTATACAAAATGAGGTCCCTGAGTGTCTACCATCCCAAGCTGGCATACTGTGTCATGCAGTTTTTAGAGAAGAACAGCACCCTCACTGAACCAGTGGTAATGGCACTTCTCAAATACTGGCCAAAGACTCACAGTCCAAAAGAAGTAATGTTCTTAAATGAATTAGAAGAAATTTTAGATGTAATTGAACCATCAGAATTTGTGAAGATTATGGAACCTCTTTTCCAACAGTTAGCCAAATGTGTTTCTAGCCCTCACTTCCAGGTGGCAGAGCAGGCACTCTATAACTAGAATAATGAGTACCTCATGAGTTTAATCAGTGACAATGCAGCAAAAATTCTGCACATCATGTTTCATCCTTATACCACAATTCAGAGCCCTCCTGGTATACATTTTGCTTTCTCTCTGACTCCTACTGGAGAAATCTTTAGTTCTGCTTTTCCTGTCTATTGTCTGTCCTTGCTGTCCCAATCTGTTAGTTGCCTGTTTTGTTTCATTGTTTTAGGTTTTTTTTTAAGGTGTTTATTGGGTATGGTTAAAAATTCAACTTTGATAATAGAAAATTGGTTTAACTAGTAACTCAGGGTTGGAGAGATGGCTCAGCCATTAAAGGCCAGGCTATAGTGGAAAGAGCACATTTAACTTTGGAAAATTATCTTGAAAAAACAAAAAGGGGGGAGGTTACCTCACCTCATGCAAGATTATCCTTTATTTTATATACTTTAAAGTTTTTATTAGCGGTTAACGATGCATTGTTTGCAGCAGACAGATATTGGAAACGAGCCCAGAAGGCACTGGGCTTAGAGAAATGGAAAGGCCCTGACCCTGTATTAGTCAGGGTGAGAGGTTCTGTTTGTGTTTTTTCCTAAAGATGCTGAAACTCCTGTTTGGATTCCTGAGTGTTGTGTGCATCCTGTCACTACGCAGCCTGCCCAAGTAGAGATCTACTGGAGCCTCGTGAAGAAATCCCCAGTTCTGATGTCAATGGGGATAAGCAGCACAACCTGGCCAGTTATAGTTTCCACCAACAAGACTACTGGAAAAGCTACCGCTAATTCTAAGAAACCAACATTTTTTATGTTAATTTTAATGTTACTTGTGTGCAGCCTCTCTATGGAGAGAAGTATCTAGCAGGACTCAAAATGGCAGGAAGGCTCCTTAAAGGATGGGCTAGAGGTCCCTTGTCTTTGGGAGTCCTAGCCTTTGGGGCAGCCACAGCAGGATTGATATTTCTTTGCTGCCTTCACAGACAGCAGATCCAGTCCCAGGCAGTTACTAAGCAGGTGCTCGTGTTGCTGGCATGAGAGAACCCTTATGCCCAGGTTTGGCTCAGCCTTTACCGAGAATAGTTAGTCAATGATGGGCAACTCCTTTGCAGTCCTTACCTACTTAAGATAGGGGCCCTGAGGCTGGCAGGGATTCCCAATGACGGGTAATTGGTATTGACGGAAGGTGACCTAAGACAGACACTATTCACCTATAAAATAAAAACAGGGGACTTGTAGGACCCCAAAGGGCTGCTATGCCCTGGCTGAGCCTTTCCGTATGCTGCTGTCTACTAAGTAACATTCTGCCGTTCCTCTAGGATCAAGACATCCTGACTAAGGCATGGTGCCCCAGGAAGGGAATTTACACTTGACATCCTATTGCCCCCCAGTTGAGTTCCTGTTTTTTCCTGAGTTTGTATTTTTCCTTCTCTGGCTTGGTGTCTATATATTGAACCTGCTCAGTAAAAGTTTTGGCATTCTCTCACAACGGATGACCTGAGTCTGAGTATTTCTTTAATCCCCCAGGCCTACGCCCGAGCTTGGTACCATGGGCAGCACCGGAGCTGTCAGCGGAGGACATGCAGGGCCCACAACTCCACCCAACAGAGAATCCACGCGCCTGTGCACCCATGCACCAAGCTAATCATTCTGCAAGTTGGATAACTGTTTAGAAGGAATGTTAAGGAGTAGGAATGAGGCCTTGTTGAGTCTGAGCTGTTCTAGAGAAGTCTGTGTGAACACCTGGAGTGTAGGTCTGCACACATGTCTGGAGAAGTTCAGGATCAAGATTCCAATTGAAGACCAATGAGAATTTGGTGATCTGTATGTGGATTGAAGTAGAAGCTAGTTGCTCTTAGGAAAGGAAGCATTCAGAAGATGGTGTCAGTGGTGCTAAGAGCAAAGAAGGGGATGGTCCACCTAGTAACACTGGACTCATCTCTCAGACAGAGATGGCTGTCACGAAGACAGATGAGGTTAAGTCATGGTCATTGGTTAGAACTGTGTTTGGCAAGGGACCAAGGTTGCCAAGAGACACTAGGATGGGTGTGGAATCAGAACAATGGAAAATGTTGATGACAGTAAGTCAAGTGTCAGTGATGCAGGTGACTGTGAGGTAGGTGACTGTGAAGCAGGTGACAGTGAGAGTGAGGCAGTTGACAGTGAGTCAGGTGATTGTGAGGCAGGTTCTAGGAAACGCTTGAGGGCAGCCCTGGGACCATGGTGGCAACATGCGGGGGGCTGGGGCGGCGTTCCAGAGGCTTTAATGCTAGCAGGTCCTACATTCACGAGAAAGTCTAAAGTTCCAGAGGCTGGAAGCTTTGGCGGCAGCAAGTCCCAGAAGTCACGTGGAGTCCATGGATTTAAGAAGTTTATTGTTCGTGGTGTGATAATTGGATCTGGATATGCTCACCCCTGTAAAAGCCTGGAGGAGCTGGCTTTAATAGGGAGGGGGAAAGAGGAGTAAATGGGTGGGAATAACTTAATTAGCTACGTCTGCCCCCCGGGCCTTAGGTGACTCATGAATATGGAAATTTCTGTTAGTCATGCCCTCTACCTGGATGGTGAGGCAAAAATCTTCCTAGGAGGAGCTACTTTGAGCCAATTGTATCTGCAAGATGTAGGCTAATGGAGATATAGGCCACATGTGAGGGTCTCAAATCCAGGAGCATGGGAAGATGCACACCGTCCCTGACAGGTGATGTACCTGTTGGGTCTCCAGCTATCACAAACCCAGTGCTCTACAGGGAAGACCAAGCCATCCCATTGCAGCCCTACAGCAGGTGACAGTGACTATGATCAGGTGACAGTGAGACAAGTGAGAGGCAGGTGACAGTGAGGCAGGTGACAGTGAGCTAAGGAGGAGAGATGTAGGAGCCATGGATGACCACGCACGTAATGAAAGCAGTCCTGGGTAACAACTTATATAAAGGTTAGATATTGGGTTACAAATCTAATTGTCTGGACACCGTTTTTTGTTTTTGGATTTTTTTGAGACAGGGTTTCTCTGTGTAGCCCTGGCTATCCTGAACTCATTCTGTAGACCAGTCTGGCCTCAAGCTCAGGAATCCACCTGCCTCTGCCTCCCCAGTGCTTGGATTAAAGGCATGTGCCACCACTGCCTGGCATGGGTATCTTGTTTATTGAGCATTTTTAATTATATAAAGCCTATGGATAATATTATGCAATAGAGTCTTATCTATACTGGGTACTACATGGATGGCAGGATGGTATGGGCTCATCCCAACTTGTGGAGACAGGATGGAAGATTGGCAAAGCCACCTACCATGCCTTCATCCCATGGGTGCCAGGGCAGGTACTTCTGACCCATCTCAGCCGGCAGTCTGAGTTGAGCAGTGATCAGAAACATGCTGCTGCTGCACATGGCCTCAGGCCTTGTCTAGACAGGTAGCTGACTAAGAACAAGACAGATTGGGTGATGCATTAAATATGTCCAACAACACATTATAATTCTATAAGTTAACCTGGGTGCCTCTCAATGAAAATTTCTGAGATACATTTTACTATTGATCTGTTTGTCTTTGCTCCAATTGTTTTCCCATAGTGTCTTCTTAAGACCCTCTCCTGGTGGCTGAATTCTCTCTTTTTCTTCTCTACTCACCACACATGGCTGGTAGAAGAGCAGCCCTGTTTTCTCTTCTGCCCAGCCATTGGATGGTCAATTTTTTATTAACAATTCAGAGAATAAATGGGGAGCAATGTTTATACAACATTTAAACAGAAGACATGTAGAATGAGCATTACAATGCCAGGTTTGGATTAAAACCAAATACGAGAGCAGAGAAATCAGCACTTGAATAACACAGGGTCAGTATTATAGAGTGCACAAAAATATTATGCCTCAGGCTTTGATGTCTGAGATATTAATAGGTATCTTGTGCAGTAGACTTGGCAAAGACCAAGGTACTTGCTGTAAGTACAAATAGCTGATTGAGGTCGATGCTAAGAATAAGACAAAGCTTCCCCAAGTACTGTGAGCCAGAACAGAATGGCCTCCATGGCTCCATGCCCCAAGTACTCAGGATGCCTTTCCTGGGAGCCCTGGGGTAGTGAAGAGAGTGATCTACACAGTGATGCTCTTGAAGGGCAGTAAAATTATATTCCCAGGACTAAGATAAAAAAGCAAGCCTGAGTCTGTGTGGGAATAGAGGAAGCGGATTGGGAATGAATATAAGTCATGGAATAGGATGGGGCCTTGAGGCCAGGCCCAGCACTTGAGATGGCATTTGTCTGTTCATGTGACTTCCTGGATATGGACAATAGGATGACCAATAGAAGAAAGAGCAGGGCAGCCTCTCATCAGCCTCATGCTGTCCAGCAAAGTAAGGGCATGGCAGAGGTGAGGGCAGGTACCTGCTTTGGTACATTTTGGATAGACTAGGGATGGAAACCTGAAGGACACTTGTCGTACACTGCCCGCAAGCTGGTCACGGGCTGGGGAGCAGCAGTCCCGGGGCATGTTGTTCAGTCATGCTAGATGGAGCCGACCGTGGAGAGAAAGGCTTCTCATCCCCTGTCCCGCCAGCTGACGCACAGTGTGGGGGGGGGCCCGCAGGACACAAGCCTGTGCGGGTAGATGAGTGGCTAGCTAGAGTCCCTCCCCCGCCCCGCACGGACAGGGGCGCACGTGGGAGTCTTGACTTACACGAATCCGGAATTCACAAGACATGTGGAGATTTAAGTTGCGTTGATTTATTAACACAAAGTTTCATCCTGGCAGGAACACAACCGGGAATTGTCCTGCCCCACGCTGCCAAGCCCTTTCCCTGAACATTTTTTCTTTTTCCTGGTTTCAAAAACCTAAAGCTATCTGCCCGCCCCCCCCCTCTCTCTCTCTCTCTCTCTCTCTCTCTCTCTCTCTCCAGTATGTACTAGGCAAGCATTTGGTTATTGAGCTGCACCCCCAACCCTTTAAGCTTCTTTGTAATGACTATTTTCCTGTCCTATGCACTGTTGGTGTGGGGAAGGGTCAACTTGTGCTGCTGCACTGTCTTCTGAGGATGACTTGTACCTTCTAGGAATCACCTACTTGTCCAGCTGGACCTGAAGGACAAGTGTGGGTGATTGACCAGGTGGATGTGACAATAGCAGACTAGTTCCTACAAGGAAAGTGTCAGAGATGGCTTCATGTCAGGGTTTTGTTATGATTGGTAGTTAAACTCAGGTCCCGAATAACACACAGGAGCACTCTACCCATTGAACCTTCTTTTTCTTTTCACTGGGCATGAACTCCTAGCTCTGTCCCCGTTAAAATGTTTATTTCTTATTAAGTTTTGGGTTTCTTTTAAGGAATTATTGATTTCATGGATATGAGTATACTGTTATTGTCTTCAGATACACAAGAAGAGAGCATCACTGTAGGGGTGATATTTAGAAAATGGCACGTGATCCAGCTTGTTCCTGGGAAACCACCATGTTCCTGCTGCTCCTCAGCTCTGACAGGGACTCGAGCTAGCTGTATGAGCAGGCTCTGGCACCCAAGAGATGCCAGAGTGGGGGATGGCTCTGCCAATCCACCACACAGCATCCACAAAGCTTGGGTGAATCCCTGTGTGAAAAACCACAGCAGAAACCCGGGGGTGCTTTCCATGCCAGCAGGTCCCAATGAGTTGAGAAGTCCATGGGTTCTAAGAGTTTTATTCATGTGGTGTGGTAATTGGATCTGGATGTGCACCACCCAATCTAAGGCAGGGTAGTTCTGACTTAAATGCAGAGGGGAAAGTGGAGGAGCTGGAAAAATTAATAACATAAGTTAGCTATGCACCCTGGCCTTTAGGTAACTCATGAATATGGAAATCTCTTAAGGTTGAAGCCTGTGGTAATGCCCTCTGAAACCACACCTGATTGCAAGGTATAGATCAAATGGAGATCACACCACATGTCAGGAGTCTGGATTCTGGGAGCTAGGCAGAGTAGATGATCATCCCTCAGAGGCAATGGACACCTGTTGGGTCTCCAGGCTACTTCAACCTAGCGCTTCGCCCAAAACCAGCCATCCTATCATGGTCCTACAAATACCAGACAATATGTGCCATTCTCACAGTACCCGGTAGAAATGAGACTCTTAAAGCTTAATGGTTATCTAAAGGATTTATGTATTTAGAAATGCTTGGTCAACAAGATGACAACACAATTAGAGTTATTACAAAATATCTAACTTTTTGATAGAAGTTGCTACTCAGGACAGCTTTCAATCCATTGGTGTTTCTCTATGGAGGATAGCTTCCTTCTTCTCCTCACCTTCCTCTACTTTTCTCTCCCCTTCCTCGCTTTCTCTCCTAGCTCCACTCCTCTTCTACTGCCTAATCACTAAACTCCACTGTGAATACAATGTGGCAGAATAAATATCCTGCTTCACATCACAGATAGTTGTGAGACACCACATGATTGTTGGGAATTGTAGTCAAATCTCCTGGAAGAGCAGACATATCTTAAGTGCTAAGCAATCTCTCCAGCCTATTGGTTTTGTTGTTGACACAGGGTGTCTCTACATAGACCTGGCCTTCTTGGAACTTGCTAAATCAACCAGACTGTGCCAAATGATGACTCTCACTAGCAAACCAAGAGAATCTGAGAAGCACCCATGTGATCCCTGAGTTACTCCACTGTTATAACTGGACATATAAGCCCACAGTCTTGTGATAAAGCCTGGAGCCAACACATGAGTTGAGTGTCTGTGCATCTCCCTCCTTTGTCCTGCCAGCCTGGTGAAGCCTGTGACTGCTTACATGCTATTTGCCCTCAGACCACCACAATCTCAGCAGTGTTATACAACTGCAGTAAACTGAGTGGGGAGGCTGACACTTATAATCCCAGCACTGGGTAGGAAGACACAGATGGATCTACATGAGTTCCAGGGCAGCCTGGGCTTCAGAGCAACCAAAAAGAAGGATGAAGTGGCTGTCCCATCATCACAGGAATACTGAGTGGTAGTCACCGTGGTCTGACACTCAAACTAAAAGTGTGTGGGGACAGGACAGAACCATACTGCTCAAAATATTCATCTCTGCAATCCAGATATGATTGAAACAAAAGACACCAGGAGACAGCTGTGGAGAACAGCTGCAGACCTTGGTGTGGGGTGGTATTTAAGATATGGAGGGAGGTTCTGGCTGTAGCTCAGAAGATGCCAGCAGAAGGGGAATCATCTGAGGCAGGGGAGTAGACTGTAGGGATGTTCCAAAGAAGACACTGGGAAGTAGACCAAAGTTTGTTGCATCTTACTGTAGATCTGGGGGTACCACACACGTGCAGAGGTCAGAACAAGGAGTCCCCTGTTCCTACTATGGATGAGAACCAAAGGTTTACCCAACAAATGGGAGTTAATTGCAGGAATGTGAATGGAACAGGCTGGATGTGTACCTGGCATGCTGCTTTGACATGTGCTATGGTGGGCAAGGATTTGAGTTTTTGGTGGCAGGTCACCTACACATATTAATGGCTACATTGGGCATTTGTACACAGCCTTCCACCATTTGCTGCATGGGTGAGTGGAGGTAGCAAGGACATTACCATAAGGTTCATATCTTCAAGTTTAGCTTTTAATCCTGCCTCCTAGTAGCAGTAGTAGCAGTCCTGCACTTTTTGAAAGGCCGCCTTTTCCTCTTCAGTAGGTTGAAAAAAAAAAGAATGTTCCTTCCTCAACCAGAAACTGCTTTAAGAAACCGTACTTGAATAGATACCAAAGAAAGGAATGCATGCTTCCACTCCAAACACAGACAGAAAAACTTCCTTAAAAGACCACGGGGTGGGAAATGGAGAGATGGCTCAGTGCTTAAGATCCAGAGATACTGACTTCAATTCCAAGCAACCACATTGTGTCTCAAACCATCTGAAAGGGGATCTGATGCACTCTTCTGGTGTGTCTGAAGAGAGCCAGAATATACTCATGTATGTAAAAATGAATGACTACATCATTGAGGAGAGAGAGAGAGAGAGACAGAGACAGAGAGGCAGAGAGAGAGAGAGAGACAGAGAGAGAGACAGAGAGAGAGACAGAGAGACAGAGAGAGAGACAGAGAGGTAGAGAGGTAGAGAGAGAGGGAGAGAGAGAAGCTTAGGCTGACATACTCAGAGGCTCATGTTACCCTGCGTCATCTATAAATGTCTTAACTGACCTTGCCCACAGTCCTGCCCTCCCAAAGGCTGCATCCTCCCAGATACAATATGGATTTCACAATACACACAATTCTGGCAGAAAAAGATATATGAGTGGACAGGCCTCCATATCTGACCTTCAGGAAAGCCACACACTTGCCTCTACTTCAACTGTGTATCTACAGACCCTTCAAAATGAGCATCATCACCAGCACACAACTGTCACCCTGTCCCACCCACCCAACTTTTGTCACCCTGAGCAAAAAGCATCAACCATCTTCTAAATTTCCTAGCAAGTGGCCTCCCAAATACACCTAGATCTATCTCAGGGCCCCACTTAGAGTTCTACATGAGACTGAGATGGGTGATCGAGGGTCCCGGTCTCACTGGTCTGGAAGCCCAGCTCTCCAATCACTAGCAAAGCCAGCAGAAGAAGTGTCCCCTTCATGGTGGATCGTGCTAAATACTCTTCTCAGAGCAGATCCTCTTCCTCATAAACCATTGTAGCCCTTTTCCCAGCCAAACCCACACCAACCCTGCCTCCCAGGAGCTCCAAATAACTTTGGGCAAGATACTCACATCATTGGATCCCCTTCCAACTTGCATAGAGGTGTAAATATGGAGGCCCCTCCCAATCTGAAGAACAAACAGCCTGAGACAGTCTGATGTCATGAGTGTTAGGAGAGAAGAAAATGTTCTGTTTCTGTTTGTCCCTTTTCTAAGAAGGGCTTAGAACTGCCCTTTGTAAGAAGCCCAATTGCTGAGCCAAATGTCCTGTGGTCCTGTCACTCTTGCCACCTCTGTTTCCTGGTCACACTCCTCACCTCTCCTGGCTCCAATCCTCAAAGCTGCTGATGTTTTTGAATTGGAAGCTGAGGATATGAAGGCACCATCTCCCATTGATGACTCTCAGCCAGTGTAGTCCCCGGCTGTTTGGCCATGTGGATATCCTCGGGGGCTGGTGATGGTTTTGTACCACAAATTCTACTTCACTTCATGGTAGCTCATTCCTGTTGTCCTGCTCACCTTGTTCTCTCTCAGCTCTGTCAGTAAGCATCTCTCAAAGAAGTTTGAACAGCAGAGTCCATGTGGTGAGAGCAGTGAGCAGTAGAGTGAGGGATTCACTACTGTACACGGACTCTTGGTTCTCCACAAACCTATATGCTAGTGTGAACTGCTTGGCTGTAAACTACACTGCTCCACAGGCCACAGGCAGTGCTGTGTATAGACAGTTTCAAGGTCAGATCAACCTACTTACCCTAAGGAAGACATTTTCAGCACAAATGAGATAGTCAGTTGTACTACCCATTTATCGAGTCGGGAAGCTCTTAAATGCAAGCTCACCCAGATCGCAGTGTGTGATGGTTAATCTTGATGATCATTTTGACTGGGTTGAGGTTTGCCATGTAAACAAAGCTCTGAGAGAGTTTTTAGGCTAGGTCAATTGATGTGGGTAGACTGACTTTCATGTGGCAGTGTGGACTATGATCATAGGTGTAGTGGAAAGGGGACAACAAGCTAAGCACAACCATTCATGCCTCTCTGCTTCCTGACTGTAGCTGTGACCATCCACTTCCAGTGTCTGTACTGTGCCTAACTCACCATGATGGACTGTGTCTCTTCAAACTGTGAGCAGAAACTTTGCTTTTCACCTGGCATTTGTCATTAGTTCCCTACAACAGTGGTAGAGTATTGTTTTTAGCATGTACAAAGCCCTGGGGTCATTTTATAGCACCACATAAATAAACAGGGGCAGCCAAAGAGATGGAAAAGTATGCAAAGTGTTTGTTATGCAAGCATAAAGGCCTGGGTTCAGATCCTGAGAACCCCTGAGAGTGGTGGCATGCTCGTCTATTCCTATATGAGCTTCAGTTTAAATAATAGACCTTGTCTCAAACAATAAGGCAGAAGACAGCTCAGTGATCAAAGGTGAAGACCTGAGTTCAAATTCTGAACCCACCTGGTAGAAGAAGACATGTGACTCTTCAAAATTGTCATTTGTATACATACACACAGAGACACAGAGAGAGGAGAGAGAGAGAGAGAGAGAGAGAGAGAGAGAGAGATATCTTGGCACCTCTGCCCATACAGAGGCACACACACAAGCACAGAATACAGGAACACACACATATGCAAATGTCTGTGGAAACTGCCATGAGAAAGCTCAAACAAGCTCCTAATGAACGAATATCAAACAATTTGAACAACAAACTAAATTACACAATATTGGAATGTATTATAATTGAGAAGTCACCTATAAACCCATGCTGGCATGAATGGTTACATGGCAGATAAATGAATATGGATGAATGTCAGTGTTCTTACACCTAACAAAAGAATCCTGAGCTCTGTAAATGTTCTCCTTGGGAGTTGGCTTCCCACAGTCCTTCAGTGTGAGCTACAGGTTCTCAAGAAATTAGCACGGTGGGCTTCGGGGACAGGCCAGTCAGTGAATCACTTGTTGAGTGTGCTCACTTGAGTCCATGAGTTTCAGCCCTCAGAACCTGTGAGGATAGCCAGGTACTAAGTGCCCCCTGGTAACTCCAGCACTAGAGAGTCCACTGCTGGGCTCACTCGCCAGCCCATCTAGCCAAATTAACAAGCCCCATGGTTAGAAAGAGGCCCTATTTCAAAAAATATAAGGTGGTCTCAGCTGTAAACAGTATACACATTCTCTTTCAGCACACACAGGGCAGCTAACAGCTATCTGTAACTCCAAATCTAGAGGATCCAGTGCTCTCCTGTGACCTCCACAGGGAAATCAAACATGACTGCATTAGACACTCATGCAGGCACAATCCACATACACATAAAATAAAACTAAATAAAATGTCAAAACTAGCAAGTACATATGCATGTATATGGATGTATACACACACATATGATACATATACACACATATCTACATGCTATTGAGCAACTGAAGGCACCTCACTGTCTTTCCCTGGCCACCTTGTGCATACATTTATGTTTGCCATGTGTCATAGTTAAGATTACTGTTGCTGTGATAAGACACCATGACCAAAAGCAGAGTAGTGTGGGGTCACCCAGCAGTAGACACTTGCTTAGCCACACTATGCCCTTGTCTCCATTCTCAACCCTGTCCAGAAGAGAAAAGTCCCCAGTGGGCACATTCTACAGGCCTCCGCATCCCTCAACATGCAAGGCCATACAAACAGAGACCAGTGGACTCAGCAGAGAGCTCACAATTAGATCCCAGAACTTGGCACCTAATTACCCAAACAGTAACCTGGTTTAAATCCCGTTTGGCTCAGCTAAGCAGTAAAAAAGGCCTCTCTAAGTCTTCAGCAAATTTCATCCTGTCATGGGCTGATGTAGGGAAAGTGACAGTCAAATGCCCTTTACAACAAACTACTTAATTCTGACTTATCAAAACACTCATGATCTTTACTTTTATACCAGCCAAATTACATAAACACAAACACTTATATAATGGAGGTGGGGGGGTAGTTTGAGCCCCAGTCTCCGGACTTATGTGGGAAGATGGTGTTGAACGATTTAAGAAGGGTCTTTTTTTTTTTTATAAACTTGAGAGGAGTGAGATAGCCCTTTGGCCAGTCTAACCAGCATTTGTGAAGACCTCCTATGTGTGTTGACCCTGGGAGAGAGAAAGGCCCTGCTCTCCTGAGCCTTCAGTCATCTAAAGAATACCAAAAGGCAGACAGTGCAAGAGGAGCTAGGGAAGAGGAAGCAGGGTTTAGAGTCTTCCCTATGGTGGAGGTCAGGTGTGTTCTTATACACAAGGCATCCGTGTGCACTGCAGGGTTGTAATCTGTGTTGTGTTGTTATGACAAAAGACCCAAGACTAGGTAATGCATATGGAAACAAGTTAATTTTTTTCATGGTCTGGAATCTTGAAATTCCATGATAGAGCAATCTCAGGTAGTCATGGCCTTGTGCTGTCTGAACACAGGGTGCACAGCAGATGGGCAACAGGGGACTGTGGAAGACAGAGAGCAGCGGCTCCACCCTGCTTCGCAAGCACCCACCATACATTGCTTAGGCCTGTCTCACCAGGAACCAAGGCTCAATGTGGGTGTTTGGTGAGTGACCTAGACGTGTTGAAACCATAGTTGACTCTCCCTTTGATATGTTCATTTTTGACACAGTCTGGGGATTTAGGTGACAAATTTCTAAGGTGAAGGAAAACCATTTCAGGCAGTGAGGGCAGAGCATATGAAGGCCCTGGTTTTTGCTTGGGGCATCCTCATAGAGAAATGGTGTGATACCTAGTATAGAGACTCTGCAAATGACAGACACACTAGGTAAATGGTAAATTCCAGGTTTAGGTGCACGCAGAACAGTCAGGTGACTGGCAAAGTCCAAAGAAATAAGGTCAATACATGGTACTTCCCATGTGTGATCCCCACTTGTGGGAAACCAAGGCAGGTGTGCCCCAATTACCTGTCTGGGATCCCCTTCATCACAAATATAGAAACTGTGCTTGGGTAGGAGGCTCCTATCCAGGGCTCACTTCAGTCTCCTCGTTGCCCTTCATGTTTGGCAACCATTAGCACAAGCTCCTGTAAATGAAATAAACATTTTAACAAGTGTCTATATAAGACACAGAGACTTGGTATATTATGTGAAGAGCTGTAATCCTGAATTGGTTAGGTTCTGTCCTATTTTAATTATATCCAATCCATGGGTCCCATGTTATTGCTCTTTAAGTGTACTCCAGGCTTGTTTCTGTTGCATCAGCCTGTCCTCATGTCCACTTCTCCTGTTCACATGCTCTTGAGCCATCAGGCCTCATGGTAGCCTTCCCCTCTCTCCATCTTCTTTCTACTCCTCTCTCCTCTCCTCTTGCCCTGTGACCCCTACGTGACCCCCAGTGAGTTAAAAAAAAAAGCCCAGAATACCTCTCTTCTCTCCAGTAGTGGCTAGGAGGCACATTTTTTTAGCCAGTCAGAGAATAAGATGAGAAGAGTTTATAAAGCAACATTTGGTGTATGTGAGAATTTTCTTACTAGATTACCAAAGAATCAGAGGGTGGGGGCCATACAGATCCTGGGGTCCAGTACTTAGCATTTAAGTACAGCAGGAGGAGACTAACTCCAACAGCTGGCAGGTGGTAGAGGCAGCACTGCTATCCTCTGGTGAGCAGTCCTCACACTAGCAAGGGACCCAGAGGCCTAGCTATGCTGCATATTCCTCCTCAGCATGGACAGGGAGCTGAGCCTCCCTGGCATTCTGCAGTGAGAGGGCTCTAGACCCTGCTGGAGTCTTAAGAGACTGCACAGCTCCCTAGATCTCTTCTTGGCAGCAAGGCTCTAAAGATTCTGTTCTCGGGATCCCTTTTCTCCTACCTCAGTGTCTGCCTCTGCCCTCCCTTCATTTCATGATCCTACTGTTTCCTGCCCTCCCCCATCCAATGTTTCAGCTTCCACATGGCAGCAAGGCACTTGGCATGGCCTGTTTTGCACCTCAATCTGCTGACCACTCAGCCTTCACACCCCTGCCTCAGCCTTTGCTCTGCTGTCTTCTGCCTCCTCCATCACTGTCTATTCACACAACCTAAAGAAGGACAAAATAGATCTCAAGAGAGGCCTTTCGTGAGGCCTAAAATGGCAAAACTAGGGGGACAGCTCCATCATGTCTCCTGGATGAGTGAATGAGTTTGAGCTGTCTGCTTCCATAGCAGGGAGCAGAGGGGAGCCTACCACATCTTTGCCTCTTAGCACCCTTCACAACAGTCCCTCTGCAGTGGGGTATATTCCCCTTCTGGTCCAGTTAGAGATGGTTGAAGGGTCATCTAAAATTCTGTGGTAGCAAAACTCAGCTGAACACACTGGCACAAAAGGACTGACACTCAGCATTCAGGAGTTGGGGAAACCAGCTGACATTGGATTCTAGTTTTTCCAGAGTAGCTGTGGAATATCCAAAATGGCAGTCATGCTGGTTTTTGACCAGTAGTAGCTATAGCAGCAACACATAGTCTGGCAGTGGCCAAATGGGGGTCAGTCTCTCCAAACTGAAGTACTCTTGCTTAGTTATAAGACAATGAACTTGCAGTGTGAACCTAATGAACACACTAATGATGGTTATTAACAGGGTCTTGCTGTCTAATTCTGGCTGGTCTGTAACTCTCTGTGTAGCCTAGGCTGATCTTTAATTCACAGAGATAGGCCTATGTCTGCCTCCTAAGAGCTGGAATCAAAGGTGGGAGACACTATAGCTGGACATTGCCAACAGATTTTGACAGTGCTTACCACAAGCCCCTAGGAAAGCTAGATCCACCACCACCACCACCACCACCACCACCACCACTAGCAACACACACACACACCACAGGCACAAACACATTTCTCAGGAGAGTTATAAACTCAAGACTAACCTGGGCAAGAGGCTGTCTCAAAAAAAAAATCACACAACTCCAAAAACCAAAAAACCTCTACCTGAGGGTTAAGATGTCAAGGTTAGGCAGATGTACCAGTGCTTGCCTTTAATTCCAGTACTCACATGGGAGAGAGGCACAGAGACCTCTGTCAGTTCAAGGCTAACATGGTCTACTTAGTTGCTGGACAGCCAGGGCTGTGTAGAGAAAACCTATCTCAAAAAAACCCAACAAACAAAACCAGAAAGGTCAAATTGAAGGAAGCCTACAACAGCAGGAGAAGCTTGGGTTCAGAGACTGGTTCAAGGGAAGCCACGGAGCAAATAAAGGATAGGGGCAGGACAAAGACAGGACAGGGGTCACAATGGTCAGTGGTCTGAGATCTGGTTGTCTAGACACTGACTGTGAGTAAGGCTCTTAACTAAACATTGAGGTCCCCAGTGTGACAGGGGGACACAGGCCTCACTGTGGAGATCTGCTTGAGAAGCCATTTGACCCTCTCCCTAGTCATCTTTTCCTTTCACTGTCGAATGACATGTGACCTTAGAAAGATCACTAAGAAGGGGACCAGGCTGAGCCAGGTTGTTGATCATAATCTTGCCAAAATACATACCTCCCAATGACACAAAGGGCCTCAAGAAGTTTCAAGATGTGTGCTGGGAGGGGCATGGAGAGGCTCAGACAAGGGCCCTTCCCTCCCCACTGAGCAGCCCAGGGCAGTTATAAAAGGGAACCAAGCTGGGTAGGAACACCTACCACCATTACCATGAAGCTCGCTGGTGTTCTGGTGCTCGTTGGGGCCGCCCTGCTCCTGACTTCAGGGCAAGGTGGGTATTACTGTTTGGGGGTCAGAGATGCAGGCTCTCCAGGCTCTCACAGCCTCCATCTCCTGGGTGTGCTGATGCCTGTCTTTCAAGGGAGGGTCATCTTGTCTTTGTGTTCCAGATTGTGGCATTTGCCCAGCTATGAAACAGGATGTTACTCTATTTATTCTAGGAATCCCAGAAGAGTATGTTGAGTTCGTGGAAAACTACAAAGATAACCCTGAAATACTGGAAAATACACAAAAATTCAAGATATATGTCGACAACAATTTGATAGAGGAAGACAAGGAATATGCAAGCGCTTCCTTTGTGAGTCTCTATGTGTCTTGCTATGGGCGGGGCTTGTGCTTCTCCCCACCACTGAAGCTTCTCAATTCTCAATTCAGAAATGTGACACACCTGATGAGGATGTCAGGAGGATGGGGCAGAAAGGGATTCTCAGGTTGCATGAGCTTAGCCAGGCTGCTCAGCTCAGCCAAGCCACAGTAGATCCCTGGAGTTTGGCCTTCATCATTCTTCCTGACACAGCCTCCCAAGTATAGCTGCAAAAGCACAGGGCCTGGCACCTTCTCCAGCCTGGATCTTTATCCTAACTTTTCAAGCCTATGGCCCCAGTCCCAAAACACTCATCTGTTCTCCTGTTCTGTGTACCTCCAAGGCCACTGTACATGTCAGACCTAGACATTTAAGGACATTAAAGTGAACCCCCTCTTGTCCCTAAAATGAGTAGGATTAGACATGGCCTCAGCTGCAGGTGTCTGAGGGTCATCATCATCATGTGATAGGAGTCAGTTCCCTTGTGGGGACCCAGCTGCTCATAGGCTCACCGGGAGCCCAATCTGTCCCATTTGTGCCTATGGTGCTCACAAGCTGCCTCCATCCATCTGTCTATATTGGAGGCTTTTTACAGACCTTGTCTCAACAGGTTAGGGACAAGGCTCCCTGGCCCTGGTCAGACCCAAGAGCAACTGAAAAACCAGTTGCAGGTACTATCAGGAGGAGTCCCCAGGCATAGTCAATGGGCCATTAAGTCTCCTATACCTCTGAGGCCTCACTTGACATTCTCTTTGCAGGAAAAAATAGAAGGCAACCCAAAATATTGATGTGTACATCTTTACTTCCCTACTGGGCGTTACATGAATTGGAGACCCAGGGTCCTAGAGCTTTAGGGCCTGTCCTGAGCCTCTGCTTTGTGGACAAGTATGGAAGTCCTTTACCACACCAGATATCAACTAGGTACCTTGAGGACAGCTTAAGGCTGTATGACTTACCACTCCATCAATGAGCCATGGCCTCACATGGGTCCCAGACACACACCATCAGGCATACGCAGAAGAATATATACAGGTTCCTCATGATGCTCAGGTTTATGGAAGGTCCAGTGAGTGCTCACTCTCTTGTTATAGGACATTCGTTGAAAAGAGTAAAGTATATTATTCTTTTTCATAAGGCTGTGAAAAAATAACCATGGCTGAGTATTTATTATAAAAAATCTAATCATTAAGGCTCCGTGTTCAATGTCCTGCAGCCTCAATTTTTAGCCTTTGTTAAGGACTTTCTCACCAGCAGAGAGACTGAAACTAGGGCAATTCATGTGGTCAACTCACTGTGTGGGTTTTCTCGAGCAGTCACACTGGGGACTCAACCAGTCTAAAGATTGTCCCTTCCCATGGCAATACACCTGAGACCTAATCACATTTCCAACTGTCTTCTGCTTCTCAATCACATACTATTTTGAGACCCTACAATGGGAACTATGTTTTCAGCACATGAACTCTTAGAGGACACAAGGAACCAGGTTCAAACCAAACATCACAAGAGGAGGCCATCAGGCATAGACTGGGGTCTGATGTCTGTGACACAGACCTCCAACTGACTATTGTCTTGCTAGAATTTGCTTCTGAAGAGGGGTCTCCTGCCTTCTGGGAGCTAAGGGTAGTACACGGACTATGAAGATGCTGTGACCTATCTCTCCTCAATACACATGCGGGACATAGGAGGCTATTCTACCATGCTTCTTTCTACAGATTTAAAACCCCAGAGCTTCTCCATCTGGTGCACAGCTCTACTTGGTTAGCTGAGATTGCCTCAAATGCAAATGGCTTTTATGTATACTTTCATGAAGGGTTCATCTACAGATAAGTATGTTGTTGGATGAGGTAACTAGCCTCCCAGAGACAAAATCTTCCTCTCTCCACTCATTGAAAGAATTTAACACAAGTGAAATATTTTCCTAATGCACTTGATTGGCCAGTGTTTGTTTCCGCCATAGAAAGGTGTTTATCCTCACTTTCTATTCTTTGACTATTGGGACTGCAATGATGTTCTTGCCTTCATTACTGATGTTATTTCATATTTCCCATTTTAACCTTTGATTTGCTTGAGAAAAGATCTCATTATATAGACTAAGCTCAGCTCAAAGTTGGAGAGAGCTGCCTGCATCTGTCCCTTTGTTGTAAGATTTAAGAAATGTACCACCATGACGCAATCATTTAAACTTCTTTCTTCTTCTTCTTCTTCTTCTTCTTCTTCTTCTTCTTCTTCATCTTCTTCTTCTTCTTCTTCTCCCTCCTCCTCTTCCTCCTGTTCCTTCTCTTCCTGCCTCTCACTCTTCCCTTCCTCCTTTTCGTCTTCCTCCTTTCTTTGGATCTTTTTTCTCTTTTCCTTTTCTTTCTTCTTTTGTGACATTTTCACTATTTAGTACTGGCTAGCCTTGAACTATCTGTGTAGATCAGGCTGCACTTGAACTCACTAAGACTCCCATACATTTGCCTCAGGAGTCCTTGGATTAAAGGCCTTCACCTCCTTGCTCAGCTTCTTTTTAAATATCTGGATCAAACTTACTTCAGTTTTATCATTGTAATGAATCTAGAGTTCACAGATGATTCTCACTTGGCACCAAGGACTCTATAGGACCAGGAAACAGAGTAGGAGCTTGGACTTGTCCTACAAAGAAAAACTGACTTCAATGAACTAGGCACCCCCAATCAGCAGGAAGTAGACAAACTATAATAGTGTCCCATTTAAACACCCTGACTTTATTTGGGGATGTCTTCTTTTCTGTCTTCTTTTTTACACATCTTATCTAGTGTCATGGAGGTTGTAAGGGTGGAAGAAAAGAGGGAAAATTGTGGAATATAGAAGAACCCACACAGTAGCAAAAGACAATGACACCTACCATGAAGACAGAATAAGAACTGTGATTTCAAATGTCATAGAGAAAGAAGCAGGGGACAAAGGGATGGATTTGTTTTCCAAGACACCATTAAAAATTTATTGTGGCCACAAATATTGAGATATCTCCAACTCTGTTACCAGGAGCGATTTTCTGGTTTTTAGATTTTCTTCTTCTTAAATCTGTGTCAAGAAAGATTGGGGGGATGATTGTGGAACTGGAAAAACTGCTGGTGGAAATTGGGGTAGAGTTCTGAGAAACAAACAAACAAACAAAAAAATAGCTAAAATGAGAAAAATGGGTCCACTCTGCTCTGTCCTTTCTGAAAGGGTGTTCTGTCCCTGGGCTCAGAACAAATAGTGCTCTGCTGACTTTACATTTTTTGAATGTTATGAGAAAAAACAACAGCGTCCAAAAGACAATGAGTTGTAGAAAAGACTGTGAAATTAAATCATCCTATATACAGTAAAGATGTGTTAACATCAGAATGAAATTCCTCAAAAGTTTTGCACTGGGGACAGTGAATTATTTTTGATACTTCAGGAAATGAAAATCCTTGGATGCCATTAAAACTCATAATGATCAGAATTGAGCAGGGGAGGTCTCCTGAGAAACTTGGCCAGTAAACCAAAAAGTGCTTATTTTAGTGAAGATGTCTCTGTTTATACTTTCCTGTTAAACACCACACAATTAATGACATAAAAGAGATACAGGGAAATGTCATAAGAATTTTGGAATTTTGTTTCTTTGAAAAACAGAAATATTATGGGAATATGGCTTTGTTTTAATCCAAGGTTTACGGTATATGTCAGAGGCTTCAGATTTTCTAGAGTAGCTATGATTTCCCTTATGCTCTAGAATGGGAATAACTTTGCCAGCTACAGATAGTTTCTGTGATTTGTGATGTGTAGAATTCTGGGACTTTTAGAGGCTATACAAGTGCTATGGCCCTTGAAGGGGGTGTTGGTTGGTTGTTGTTGTTTGTGATTTGTTAAATAGTCATGGTCAAAATAGAAACAACAATAAGAAATTAGATATCCTGACAGCAAAGTTCAAACTTGCTCCAGAAACTTAACACCCACATCAGCAGGATGTAGTCTAATCATAATGTGGTTCTCTTTCTGATCCCTCACTTTATTCAAGGATCCTTTTCCTGTTTCCTTTCCTGTCTATCCTGTTAATTTGATTTAATTTATTTTTTTTATCTTATGTAATGTTAGGAGGTTGAAATTGTGGAAGAAATATGGTGGAGTAGGGTGGAAGAAAGAAGAACCCACAAAGTAGCTAATGAAAGGTACAATGGACCTTTATCACCTCCCAAAAGTCCCATCTTCTAATACTGCTGAATTAGAGGTGACTTTGTATGGAAAGCTTCAAGGAGACATGAAATATTGAAGCCTTGGCTGGAAATGTCCTGGTGTTCCACTGTAGATTCTGACAAGCCTAACTCAGTTCCTACCTTTCAGCCTGAAGCTGACAGAATATGGTTATTTTCCTTCAAACTTTTGGGAGGTGCCTTACAAGCAGTATATTTTTCACAATAGACCACATCCTCTGCAAGAGAGAATCCTTTGCTGGTAAGCTTTAGCTATATTATCTTCCTCCACCTTTGCAAAAGCAGCCACGATACAGAGCTATACAAATGGGTCAGCCTCCTCAGGAAGCAGAAGAAAATGGCAAATGTCACCTGTATATTGAGAGATATTGAAATGAGTCAAACTAGAACCCTCCAAATTGCTGGGTGGCCTTAAGAGAAGGAAAGCACATTACATGCCTATCGACATTCCCACTATTTTTTATTTTTGGGCAGATAAAGCCGGAAGTTCCACATACGTGAGATTTAACTCTTATTTATTATTTGTTATAAATATATTATGACATAATATTATATTCAAATATAAGATACAATTATAACATATTGTACTATATAAATATAATTAACATTACCTGCTATTTAACACTAAAGTGGCCCGGAAGTCAAAGCTAAGACTCCAATGAGGGATCAAGAGTGGATGATCCAGGCCTCAGGGCCCACTCTGCTGCTATGACTGGCCATTGGACCACTGTGAATACTAAGACTATATTTTCACTTTCTATAAAGGAAACATCAAGCCACATGGTGATAACATATTTCGTTGTTTTCAGAACTTGGGATGGAGAGGCAAGTGGACCTCTGTAACTTCATGGCTAGTCTGGCCTATAGAGTAACTTACAGAACAGCAACAGATACAAAGATAAACCCTGTCTCAAACACACACACACACACACACACACACACACACACACACACACACACAAAAGGGGGTGGTGTTTGAAACAACATTTTGCTAAATTGCTCTTTTGTAAAAATAGGTTATCAACATTGACATGAAAAAAATTACATAGCACTTTCAGAACACAGTCGAAGAATGGAGTCCTTTGAGGAGAATTCTGAATGGGTAAGAGAAAACCCCCAAGAAGAAACAAGAATTTTATGACCTCAGTTTCTTCAAAATCACAGAATTGAATTGTTCTTGGATTTCACTTTCCTGCTGCTCCCAGGTGTAAGAGATAGGAGTGAGTTTATTTCAGATTGTTCATTACAACTGGTTATTGTTAATTGATTATATGCCTCTATGGAAAACTATGTTTTAGCACCATATAGTTCACCCCTGTACTTGTGAACAATGCTCATGATTCTTCTTAACTCTGGGAAATTATCTTGTTCTCTGAATAAAATTGTCTATTGCATGAGACTTTGGTCCATCTGGTTTATTGACTCCATTCTCCCAGGTCCCACTGCCTCTAGAGAAGTAAACAGTTTACAAGCCTAGGCAAGGTGTGGCATGTTCTTACCACAGCACTCAGGAGACTGAAGTAGGATCTCTCTGAGTTTGAGGCCAGCTTGTTCTCCAGAGGGAATTCAAGGGCAGCCAGGGCTACAAAGTGACACCCTATCTCACCACCACCACAAAAACAAAAACAACAAAACAAATTGTAAATTTGGAGCCTTAATCGAGACAGCACTAATAATTAAGTCATTTTTTATGTGTAGAAGAAAACCATAGGCTGCTGCTACATGCCACCCACCCCCTTGTACTGGATAGGGAAAAGAAAGAGAAATACTAAAAGAAAGCCCCCAGAATCTAAGATGTCTGGCAACAACTACCCTTCCTAAAGAGCACAGAAGTAATTAATAAGTGAAAGAGAGAAAAATGCTTCTTGTTCTCAGGAAGTCATCTTTATCCACTAGGGAATCAGGGAGAGGCTGAAAACAGGGGCTACCAGCAATGAGCAGGCATAGACACTGCTGTCAGTCAACTAAGTGTTCTGAGATGGAAGAGACTCCAGGCATGAGGAAACAGGGCTCTGATCTGACATCAGGTCTCTTTTCCAAGTCAACATTCAAGGGAACACTTCCACAGTCACAATGAATTTGACGAGGAATTAATTAGGTTTATAGCTAACCTTGGCTGAAGACCACTGTAGGTCCTGTATGACTGTGCCATGAAAGGCAGGAGCCCTGTGAATGAGAAGCTTGTTCCTTCTGGAAAAGAACTTTCTAGGATAATTTGCTCACCAGGGCAAGATGAAGCCCAAAGCCTCATTCAACTGGACTCAGTGTTAAAAGAAGACCAAGGTGGGACTAACCTAAGAAATCAACCCCTAATATGTGTTGGAGTTGGGGTGGCTTTGTGTCTGGTGATGTTGCTGTGGCCAATGGTGTCATAATCAGCTTCAGCTGTCAATTGGACACATCCCTGAATGAACTAAGGAGAGTGGACATTAGCAGAGGAATCATCTCCATCATTGTTCTGTGGGGAATTTCCTTAATTGACAATTGTTGTGACAGGGCCCAGTCCACTCTGGGAGGTGACAATCAGCCATGTGGTCCTGGATGTACAAGAAAGAAAGTTGAACAAGCCAATGGGAGCAATCCTGCATGCTGAGCTCCTCTGTGGGCTCTGCTTGACCTCCTGCCCGGCTTCCCTTGGTGATGGAAGATTGTAACCTTCAAGCAGAAATAAACGCTTTCCTCCCAAACTGGGTTTGGTGCATGTTTTATCAAAGCAACAGAATATAAACTAGGCCAGGTGACACCAGGATACAATTTCACCAGAGCCTTTTCTCTCAACCAATTGGAAATGGGAAGCATGTGACCACAGTAGTATAATGTGGTCCAATTGGAAATGGGAAATCTGTGACCACAGTAGTACAGAGTGGTTGTGACACCAGGCAGCACTGGAAAAGTTTCAACAACCCTGCCACTCACCCTGTCTGAGGTCTCTCTGGAAGACTTGGTAGGTGTCAGTCCAGGGATCATTGCTGAATCTCACATGCATATTCCGGTATCAATATATATTGGAAAATGTTTCCATTCAGAAGTAGCTTGTGCCACATGTACTCAGGAAAGAGGACCTTGGTGGGCTTGTTGTAAAGGAAATACTTGTTCAAATATCTTTTATCAGGCAGCATGACCTGATCACTGCCTGGTAACAGATCTTGGTAAGCCTGTAAATCTCCAGTATCTTTATCCCAAGGAAGACTGTTGAATAGTAATAGCCTCCCTGGTCCTCAGAAATTTAGGCTTGTGCCTGCAGCTGCCTTTCATAAGCCAAGAATTTTCTCGGGAATCCAATGAAGAGAGGATGCAGCGTGCCAAACAAAGAGAACACCATCTCCACATGCACACTCTTGCAGATGATGATGTTCACATGAGCACAGACGAGGTAGTCCACCTCCTTCACAAAGTGATACTGGGAAAAATGGCTGACCATTTCCTTTCTGTACACATAAGTGTCTGGTTGATAGGTAGAGGTCTGAGTTTTTAGAATTATCATCTGCCTTCCCTTATAGTGCTTCAAGGTTGGAACCCTAGCTGGCTGGTCAGTGAAAATGCAGTCCTTCACTCTGTGTCTCTCCATGAAGTGGGTCTCTGTGTTCTGCAGGAACACTTGTACTAAGTCGATGTATTACTCTATTGCAAACACTGCTAACCCAGTCATACTGCAGCCAGAAATGTCAGTTCATTGGAAAGTCCTGTACTACACAGTAGGAAACAGCCAAGGAATCTTTATGGCAATGTTTATTTTGATGGGTACAATTAGGTGTGATTGACAATACAGTGTCCTGGACACATTCACTCTTTTCAGGAAGTCCTCTTCTCTAACCAATATGTTGTCCTTGAATAGAATGTATATTTGCTGCTGCTTTTATAGGGTCAAGGAAGCAAAAGATATAAAGTTCAAATGAGGGCCAGTAGGAAAACAAAGGCCACAGAAAAATGTGACAGATACTTGGGTTTTTCAGATTTCTGCAGTGCTTTAGTCATGGATGTTGCTGTCTCCTCCTTGACAGAAGGGTAACTTCTTCTGGGTAGGATGGGCCAAACCGAAGGATCTGTAATATCCAAGGGCCCAACACACAGCATGCTTCACCAGCCACCATTCAAATTGCCCAATGCTGACCCAAGTGTCTGGCAATAGACAGTTCACAAGGAAGAAGTCTAAAATTCCTGACAGAAATCTAAAAATGTCAGGTTTTGTTACTGTATTTACCAGAAACCACATGGCAGGGTTCAGACATTGGCCCTCACAGAAGCAGCTGAAGGACAGAATTCAGGATTCTTGAACAGTGTTCAGGAGACTGACTCAAAGAACATCACTAAGCAGGTTAAAAGGAGGGATTATACTGAAATCATGGCAGGGCACAAACCACAAGGAGGGACTGGGTACCTTGCCCTTACTTATGAATTTTAGAAGAATCGACTTACTGGGAACTTTTTAGTGCTGAGACCAGACTGTCTCTAACATCACACCTAAGTGGGATGATGTGGCTCCTCACTTAGAAACCCCAATTCAGAAGCTATGGTGGAGGTTGTGATGTGTGTAAGTGTTTCTGCAAGAATGGGAGTGTATCTTGGGACTAGGAAGCTCAGAAGCCCACAGCTCTAAGAGGAAGTCTCCTCAGCAGAGGCATTGCATCTCTCAGGGGAGGGAATCCCCAACTGAGCTGAGGAGCTCAGGAGCCTCAGCCCTGCTCCACTTCTTTGCTTCTTGTCTTCTTTGCTGTTTTTCTTCTTCCTTTCTTCTGATGAGAGTCACACCAGGCAGAAAATCTCATAAAAGGGATTTGTTGGAGGGTCCAGGGTGTGGAGGGATGAGTCCAGGATGGCTCCCCTCTGCTCCAAGCAAAGGAGCAGTGTTTATATAGTATTTCTGAGTGGTGGAGCTTATCAGGGTGGAGATTTCCAGAGTGACCTTTGGTGGAATTTAAGTCCTGAGCTTGGGTAACTCAGGGATTTTTGAGTTTTCCTGTGCAGGGAAAGATAGCTTTCATGTTCTAGGATTGGTGAGTTTTTGCGAGAGGCTCAGGGATTGGTAGACTTTCCTGCTCAGAGAATGGTAGGTTTGTTTTCACCCCGCTTTTCTCTGCATCAGGTCCATGGGTCATGGTGGAAAGTTCTTCCTTGCTGCAGGCTGCTTTGTCTGATGTGCCATCATTTTAGGGCTTTTGGGTAATGGAGTGGTTGGAGAGGAGGATCTGCCAGTGTGCGCAGCTTCTGTAGGACAGCTCCAGTGGGACAGTTCCTGTGGGACAGCTCCTGTATGAGTGTTTCAGAAAAGTTGCAGGGTGAGCCCTGAAAGAAGTTGTCACCACTATGGACACCTCCTGCATAGCTGCTCAGGCTGACGTGGGAAAGCCTATGCACCACTTGGTTGTGGACAGCTCCTACTACTCCTATGAAGGCTACAATGTGAGGAGACAGGATGGTGGCTTGATTTTAACAGGAGATACCATCTGGGACAGCTCCTGTGAAACATTTTACTGAGGCAGCTGGATGAATGGCTTGGAAGGAAGGATATGCCTCTTCTTGAAATGTTTTTGCTCTTTGGTGGCTCTTGTAGAAAGCTGAAGGACTGATCCGTATGCTTATCATATATAAATATATATATTTCCATATGGATATGTGTGCATGGACACTTTTATGTATATGCATATGTTGTTATATATATTCTGTGCATTCCTAGTCAGTTTCTATCAGGAACAGCTGGATTTTTTCATGGATTCCACTGGACTTTAGCAAATGGAAAATTGTAGGATTTTAACAAATGCCTTTCCCTGCACATCTTTAAACATTCCTGTGATTTTTGCCTTTGAGTCTCTGATGACACACGGGGATGTTCGTATGTTCATCCATTTCTAGAATAATATCTTCCTGAATTAAGTCCAACACAACATTACCAAGAATTTTGTGTTTACTTTCGTCATATCGAGTAGCATATAAGTTTTTTCCATGTTGTGTCTTTCTCTGACTTTGATATCAGGGCAATATTGGCTTCACTAATTGAGTTCTCCTTATGTACTTGATGCAGAGAAAATAGGATGAAATAAACCTACCATTCCCTGAGCAGGAAAGTCCACCAATCTCTTTTCTGTTGTAAGTTATATTGCAGTTATAAGTTATACTGTAGTTTTAAGTTCCATTGTAGTTTAAAGTTACACTGTACTTATGTATTACATTTTTGTTACAAGTTACTGTGGGGTGGTGGGCTTTGAAAGGTAGTTTAGTTCCTGGATGAGGTAAGGCTCGAAACCCCAGAGTTCCTAAAGAGGCGGTCGGAGTTTCACCTATTCCTGGGCACCAGTTCCCTGTCACACAGTTACAGCCCCCAGATTCCTCTATAGAGATGTTTGTGTCCATCAGTCACAAGGAAGCAGCACCCCAAGCCCTCTTACATGTGGATAAGTTATCCACCCAAGCTCTCAGACCAAGCCAATAGGAAGCACTTACTGTCAGACCCTGACCCAACCCAAAACTGTATATAAGGTTCCTATCCAGAAGGTGTAAAGGTGTGTAAGAATTACACCATCGTCTGAGAGCTTCTGTCATAAGAGCTGTAACATTGCCATGTAGGAAAGAGATGTGCTCTGCTGAAAACTCCTACGGAAGTTTCCCGGCACCCCTTGCTGGCTAGTCAGCCTCCTGCCAGCTCTGCCCAGCCTGACTCAGTGCAGAGTGACTGGTGCAGCATCTTGGAGCTACTGAATGTGCAGTGGCAGAGATGGAGGTGGAGGCAGCTGCAGCAGCAAGGACAGACAGCAGGCAATCCCCCTTCCCTGCTTGTGTTCTCTCCCCTTCACCTGAACTCTCACATCTGACTGGGCCAGAGATCTCCATGGAAAGCCTCCAGTACACAGGCTCACATCTTGCAACCACTCAGGGCTTGAACAGGAACACAACTGCCGGAATAGATACTGCAAGACTGTGTGCCCCTCCACTTGCCCCACCCACATTTGCCCCATAGGTTGAAGCTTTGGCGATTCACAGACAAGGAACGTCCTTTCCACCTCGATCCCTAAAGACCAATAAGTTTAAAAAGTCACACTGTTCTGCCAATCACATTGTGCCTAATGGCTGCAGCACTAAAGACTGTATAAAAGCTCACTGAAGAAAAGCATGGGGTTCAGGACAACCCCAACTTGTTGGAACAGTAAATTCCTATTGCTTTTTGCATCGATTCTTGTCGGGCTTTAGAAGATATCCTGGAATGTTTGGCCACGCCCCCAGAACCCAGAGACCTAACATGCAGTCTCACCTCCATTTAACCTACATAGTGGGTCATGTAAGGCACAGGTAGAGGGTGTGACTAACAAGCCTCTGCCCCAAGATTTACATATTGATGAATTACCTAAAGGCCGGGGGCATAGATAACTAAATTTTCATCTCCCTAGCCCCTCCTCTTTCCCACTCCCCAATATAAGGGGGCCCCTCCTGGCATTCTGTGGGAGAGCACTTCATTCAGATACAACTATCATGACCAATAAAACTTCCATGTCTTCGATTCCACGTGTCTCCTGGAACTTTGGACTCTCTTGTGTAAGTGGGAAACTCACCCTCGGCAAAGCCTCCTTCGCGCTCCCTGCTTCGGCCATCCACAGGGCTCCCTCCCCAGCAGCAGTGGCCCATGAACCCAGGCCTTCACGGGCTGCCTCCATTCCTGCTCCGGGGACTCCCTCCCCAGCCGCTGAGCTATGCTGGGTCTCTGCACCCCTGTTTCCGGGACACTGCCATCACTGAGGCATGCAGGAGGGGCCGAATAGCCACCCCCCACACACACCACGCACACGAGTTCTTTCCCTGCACCTGCAGTTCACTGGCAGCTCACACCTCTGAGTCCTGTGGACCACTGACTCGGCCACTGCTCCAGGGACTGCCTTGGCCGCAGGTCACGGACACACCTGACCTGCCACGCGCCCAGCGTGAGTTTTAAACCACAGATTCTCAGCTACATGTGGTTCACTCAGGAGGTCCTCAGTAAGCTAAGGCTCAGCAGAGTCTTACAATACTGGAGCAGACAAGGCAATTTTAAGAAAGCAAGAGATCCTATGTGATGGGCAACTGATCCCTGGGCCCCAGCTCCTAGGTATAGGGTGTACCTCTCACACATTCATCACCAAACATGTCTACATGTGGGAAGACCCAGATGGAGTTACCACCCTCATACACCCCCTAGTGGCCCAAATAGTCACCAATCTTCTAGGGAGTGACATCTTGCAAGCCTTAGAGGTAGTTCTAACCACCCAACCAGAAAGAGACAACATCAAGATAGAGGACATTACCTATAATGAAAGGAGACCCTAAAACCCTCCTCCAAATCATCCTGATTCTAGGGGTCACTGTTAGATTAAATACTCCCTGCCTCGAGCGGCTCTCCAATGAATCTGTCTAGGTCCCACAGTGACCTCTATCAAGGGAGAAGTTGAGAGTCCTCATACGGATGGTAAAAGAATATCTGTTGCTACAGCACATGAGCCCTTCATGCCATCCATAGAATACTCCTGTGTTCACTTAAAAGAGAGCTCAGGGGGATGAAGATTATTACAAGATTTGAGGGCAATTAACAAAACCATGTGAGTCTGGGCTCTCCACAAATAGGGCTACCCCACATCTCAGCATTCCCTCCAAATGTTCCCCTGTTAGCAACAGACATAAAAGATAGCTGTTTTCCCATCCCTCTTCACCTCTGAGACTGCAAATGCTTTCCATTCTCAGTACCTCCCATTAACAACTCTAGACCAGCTTCAGGATATGAATGGACTATCCTCCCACAGGCAATGACTAGCGGTTCAACCACTTTAATTCACTTGGAGCCAGTGAATTAAAACCCTATTTAGATGAAGGACTCAACATATACCACTATATGGATAAACCACCAAGAACTCCCTCTCACTGGCTACCTAAATTTTTACTTAGGCTGAGAGGGTAAGCACTGCAAGGGAATATAAAAAATAAAATATCTTTCTGGATTCCCTGAGGGACAAGCCTGACTGCATAGGTGTTGATGTCAAAAGCATTCCCTCTCCAGGAAAAAGACATCAGGATGAGTATGGCCCTCATGCCTCACTGAACAACGACAGGAGGACCAGAGCCATTACAAGGTTCTCTTTATTTTTTGGAGGTCAGGCCTCTATCCCCACCTTTGCAAGTCTAGAATTGCCACAGTCCTTCTATACTTGGAGAAGGGAGGAGATGTCAGGGGTAGCCTTGCTTATACACTGAAGGCCTAAAATCAGCAATAGGCCTAACTAAGTCAGCCTACTAACACAAAGTCTTGGGTCTCTGTGGAAAAATATTGAAACAGATAGCTATAAGATGTTGTAAACAGGCAGCTTTGGTGGAAATTTACCAGCCTGGAAGAGAACAAGTAGCCATAAATCTTGTGGATACTCATAGACCTAGAGTAGCCTTAGTGGATAATATCAACTTAGATAAGAACAAGTGAATCATAGGCAGAGTCATAGTGACCTGTCCCTGGAACCTTCACCCAGCTGACACTCTGTTCTGGAAGATATCTGTACTCCCCCTGAACATCTATTCTCCTGCGTCATCCCCTTCCCCACATCGTACCTTTATGTGTATATAACCCCTGTGTGACAAAGTAAAATCGGTGATTTGATCAGCCTATAGACAAGCCGCTGTTCTTTGTGTCAACCTGTTCCCTCCCCCCCCCCACACACTCTCTTTCAGATGATCTCTCCAGACCCCTGTTTAATGCCCTGCTGGACAGGACATTCTGATTCCCTATGTTCTGGGGCTTGAAGACGAGATGTTCTGCTCCCCAGCATTCATGTGCTTGAGCAGATTTCAGAAGAGGGACCACCAACTCTTAAGGGAAAGGTAGACCTACCAGTTTTCCTGAAGTGTTGAGGGTGGCTGCCCAGAGTGCATGAAGGCACTCCCAATCTAAGAGCACTTTTTAGAGTGACTTGCAAAGGAACACCCAAGTGAGATGTCTTTCCCCAGAGGTGCTTGAGAGCACTCCTATTCAGAAAGATACCACAGTCCACCTAACTGTGAGACAATCCTTGGGAGGATCAGAGCAGCAACACCTTGAGGTAAAAGGACCCTGGGACAGGTATTTTCATGACACCCTCAAGGAGTGAGTCACCTCAGGTGCAAGGAATTAGGGTTAATAAAAGACATGGGACAAATCTTCTCTAAGCAGTCACTATTCATGAGTAACTAGGGCTAAGAAAAAATGATCTTTAAAAATTCTTTGCTTTCATTAGTGTAGTTTTACCAAGAGGGGACTATTGATTAAAAAAAAAAAGTTATACCTCCTAAGGAGGAGATAAAAAGTTAAACCTTGAATATGAGAGAGAAAGGGTGAAAGTGAAAGTAGTTGCCTTCTCTCTGGCATGTTAGCAAAAGAAAAACAAAAAGCTTATTACAGAGCCTTCCGGAGAGCAGGAGATGATCAGGGGATGCCCTGATCTCTCTGGCTCTCATTGGGGAAATTATCAGTCCTGCTTTCTCAGTTTATTGTCTGCCATTGGCATGCTAATTTGTCCAGGTGTGTCATTTGTCTGTCTTTGCCTTGTTGTTTGAATGGCGGTTGTTCTATGTTTCATGTTCAAAAGAAAAACTGGTTAAAACTGCTTGTTCGATTTAGTTTGAAATTTACTTAGAAGTAACAATAATGAATGGAAGGTGATAAGTTTCCTTGCTCTGTGGCTGGGAGTAAGACACAGGCTGCTCTTGGAGGGATGCCAACAGCTTTTTGGGTTCTGTAGTAAGGGAGGTGATAGTGGGTTTTCTCAGTTTGATAAGTGAAAGGGTGCTTTTCTCTTAAAATTACAGCTAAAAAGAAAAGAAAAAAATGTTTAGATGTACATTTATTTTTATTCTTAATTGTTTTTTAAAAAAATATAAGTATGCTCTATATGTCCTGGTTATATATTATTGGGTATGATTACAAATTTATAATTTGGTAACAAAAAGCTGGATTAAAACTGGTAATTCAGAATTAGAGACATTGAAAAACCAGATATATAAAAGAGATCTCAGTAAGAGTTTTTTATATGGATCATACAAGACCCTGATGAACACCTTCCTTTTGTTACACAATTGGCTCATTAGTTGATCCCTCTAAAGGAGTTTTAATACAAGCCTTTGCTCTCATACAATGAGCATTAAAATTTTAGCGAGTATTTGTTGCTCCAGAAAACATCCAAAGACAGTATCTTTTCAATATCTGTGACATCAGCTATATTCCTAAATAAATTGTGACACAGAAAATTCAAATAAGAAAAGATAGTTTACTTATTTTAAATTATTTTCAAAAGTTTCTAGGAGATGCTAATTGGCTAAGATCTTATTTTAAGCTCTCCACAAAAGAATTTAAGCCTCTGTTTAATATTCTCAAGAGAGATACAAATCCTAATTTCCCTCAACAATAAATTGACAAAAGAGGAGTAATTTTACAAAAAGTAAAAGAAGCTATAATTAATCTATATATTATATAGATTGATTAGTTGTTGGCTGTTTTATAACAGTCCTTTGGGAAAAAATTATTAATATAGACTTATATTTCTTTATTTTGAAAACAAGTTTTAACATCCTGTTTTGAAGCTGTTGCTATGTTAATATAAAATTATAGATTAAGATCATAAAGGTATTTTAAAAGAGAACTTAATGAAATATTTCCTATCCCAAATAATAATAAAATTGATTATTAAAAAATACTGATATTTAATCTATTACGTCAACAATTTGTTACAGTTTCCCCCATACATACTTTTATATTTCTTATAAATGTATACATATAGCCCATAAAAGGTGTGTTTACTGTTATTAATAGACAGTTCATTTAATGAGAAAATATAGGAGCCATGAATGACCTCACATGCATCGAACACAGTCCTGGTAACATCTTATATAAAGGTTAGATTTTTGGTAACAACTCTAATTGTATGGGCATCTTTTTTGTTTTTGGGTTTTTCGAAACAGGGTTTCTCTGTGCAGCCTTGGCTATCCTAACATCATTCTGTAGACCAGGCTGGCCTCGAACTCAGAACTCTACCTCCCTCTTCCTCCCCAGTGCTTGAATTAAAGGGGTGCACCATCACTGCCTGGCATGGGCATCTTGTTTATTGAGCATTTTTAATTATATAAAGCCTTTGGATAATATTATGCATTAGAGTCTTATTTCTACCGGATACCACATGGATGGCGGGATGGTCTGGGCTCATCCCAGGCTTATGGAGACAGCATGGAAGATTGGCAAAGCCATCTCCCACACTAGCCTCCTGTGGGTGCCAGGGTAGGTACTCCTGGCCCATCTGAGCTGGCAGTCTGAGTCGAGCCGTGGTCAGAACATGCTGCTACTCGTGGCCTCAGGCCTTGTCCAGACAGGTAGCTGGCTAAGAACAAGGCAGATTGGGTGATGCATTAAATATGTCCAACAACACACTCTAATCCTATAAGTTAACCTGGCTGGCTCCCAATGAAAATCCCTGAGATACATTTTACTATTGATCTGTTTGTCTTTGCTCCAAGTGTTTTTCCATGGTGTCTCCTTAAGACCCTCTCCTGGTGGCTGAATTCTCTCTTTTTCTTCTCTACTCACCACATCTGGCTGGTGGAAGAGCAGACCTGTTTTCTCTTCTGCTCAGCCATTGGATGGTCAATTTTTTTTATTAACAAATCAGAGAATAAATGGGGAGCAATGTTTATACAACATTGAAACAGAAGACATTTAGAATAAGCATTACAATGCCAGGTCTGGATTAAAACCAGATATGAGAGCAGAGAAATCATCAAATGAATAACACAGAGGAAGCTATATAGAGTGCACAAAAATATTATGCCTTAGGCTTTGATGGCTGAGATATTAATAGATTGCTTGTGCAATAGACTTGTCAAAGACCTAGGTACATGCTATAAGTACATATAGTTGACTGAGGTTGATGCTAAGAATAAGGCAAAGCTTCCCCAAGTACTGTGAGCCAGAACAGAATGGCCTCCATGGCTCCATGCCCCAAGTACTCAGGATGCCTTTGCTGGGAGCCCTGGGGTAGTTAGGAAAGTTGATCTACACAGTGATGCTCTTGAAGGGCAGTAAAATGATATTCCCAGGACTAAGAGAAAAAAGCAAGCCTGAGTCTGTGTGGGAATGAGAGGAAGCTGATTGGGAATGAGTGTAAGTCATGGAATAGGATGGGGCCTTCAGGCCAGGCCCAGCACTTGAGATGGCATTTGTCTGCTCATGTGACTTCCTGGATATGGACAATAGGATGACCAATAGAAGAAAGAGCAGGGCAGCCTCTCACCAGTCTCATAATCTCCATCGAAGTAAGGGCATGGCAGGGGTCGGGGCAGGTACCTGCTTTGGGACATTTTGGATAGACTAGGGGTGGAAAGCTGAAGGACACTGTTTTTTTTTTTCTCCTGTAGGGCAGTGTGATCTTTGAGGGTGTGGCTGTGCATTTCTCCTGGAGGATTCTGGATGAGACATAGTCAATACCATGACATGGTGCTTGAGAACTCTGCCCTGACAGCCCACATTGCTTCTCCTGCTTCCTGGGCTAGGCTCTTCCTCTTTTTCCAAGAGTTACTATGGTTCCTGGGCTCATCCATAGGTCCTACTTCCTTTTTGGTTTACCAGCATAGGTGCTGTGGGTCATGGACTGCCTGAGCACCTGTCTTTATCATCGTGTAGCCCCTCAACCTAGGACTCAGAAGCCCGGCTGGGAATGATGCAGGAGAGCAGTCTTCCTACAAGCCAGAGATCCTTCCAGGCAAAGTTTCATCCTGGCAGGAACACAACCTGGAATTGTCCTGCCCCATGCTGCCAAGCCATTTCCATGAACATTTTTTCTTTTCCCTGGTTTCTAAAACCAAAAGCTATCCTCTTTCTCTCTCTCTCTCTCTCTCTTCAGTATGTCCTAGGTAAGCATTTGATTGTTGAGATGCACCCCCAACCCTTTAAGCTTCTTTGTAATGACTACTTTCCTGTCCTATGGTGTGAGGTATGTTGGTGTGAGGAAGGGTCACCTTGTGCTGTTGCATTTTCTTCTGAATATGACTTGTATATTCTAGGAATCATCTATTTGTCCAGCTGGATTGAAGGAACAAGCATGGGTGATTGACAAGGTAGATGTGACACTAGGGGACTAGTTCTTGCCAGGAAAGAGTCAGGGGTGGCTCCATGTCAGTGTTGAGTTGTGATTGGTACCAGGGACCTCCCCACTGTCCACCAGTGTGTTCTTTCGAAAGACAGGGGCCAAGGCTTAATCTATTCCTTCATTTCCCATTAGATATTTTTGTTGTCTTCCCCTTCCATCTCTGGCTTTTGACTTTTGTTTGATTTCTGACCCCAAAACAAGGGAATCAGTTGCATATTTTGCATTTCAAATTAAACTTGTTCTCCAGGTTCTCTCAGCATTTCTTCTTGGCATGTCTTGCCGCCAACCCTAAACTTTCCAGCTGTGCTGCCCTTCCCCAGAGGCTCCTCCATATATAACCCAGATCTTTTAGTCTCATCCTTCCTGCTTCTCTCTCTCTTCTCCTCCTTCTCTTCTCTTTCTGCACACACAAGACCCCTTTCTCTCTTTTCTCCTGATCCCTCTCCATGGTGACTTTCCTGGCCTCAGTCCATCGGTCTAGTGAACTTGCCTGAGAGTAACCTCCCAATAAACCTCCTTTTAATGTAGTCTAATGTGGCTTGAATTAATTGATTTCATTGGCAGAGAAATAAATTATCAGCTTGTGTTACTCAGAAGTCTCTGGCTCATTCCTTTCCATCACTCCCTCATTTGCAATGGCACCATTGCAAATAAAGCTACTCTGAGCATTGACCTGTGCCATCCTTCTGTCAATATGCCGGCATCAAAGGCCTACTTGTCTCATTTTTACAGGTGAGACTTTACCTTCTATACATGATGGCACAGGAAGGTCAACAACAAAAGAATATACTACTTATATGACCCAAAAGAAGGCAAACATGCCATGCCACACAGATCTGTGTGAGGCAGATCAGTGTTGATCAGGAGACAGAAAGACATGAGGATGCCTCACCTTTTGTTTGGGGATTCCATGGGCACAGCAAACTGTCCTAGGATTTCCTAGTTTGGATAATGCCAACAGATTTCAGACTCAGAACCATGCCTGGTCTTGAGATGGTGTTTTGGAAAAATACTAGGATGGATGTAACAAGTTGGAGATGGTCTGTTTGCTAAGTAGTCATTGGTTTACCTGTGAGATCTTTGTCCCTGGGGAGGTCATTTGGTCTTTCTAAGGACCAGCCAACATTCCTTAGGAAGCCTTAGGTGTTTTCATGTCACATCAGGAAACAGATGAAAGTCTCCATGCTTGCCAATCTTACACACCGAGCAATGTTTCCTGTTTGTATGACTTCCGGTCCCTCAGCTTGTCCACCAGCACTTGCTCTGTTCAACTTGTCTTCTCAATTTCTGCTACTATTATACAGAATAAGACTTGTGCTATTATGCTCTCTGTCCATTATAACTAATGGAGTTCATCATTTTTCTTAACATTGCTTGCCATTCCTCTCTCATTTAGCTGTGTGGCTGCTGTTTTGTGTGTGAGTGTTTGAGGGAGAGCAGGCATACACATACCACAGTGTGTGCATGGTCAGAGGACAATCCTCACCCATGGTTTAGGACAGGTCTCCGGCAGTCTGACTTTGTGGACTGCTGGGCTAACTGGTCTACAAACTTCTTGGAATTCACCTGTCTTCATCTCTCGACAGGAGCACTAGGACTACAGACACATGCTGCCAAGTCTGGCTTTACATGGATTCTGGGTGTTGAACTCAGGTCCCCAATAACACACAGGAGCACTCTACCCATTGAACCTTCTTTTTCCTTTCACTGGACATGAACTCCTAGCTCTGTCTGCATTAAAATGTTTGTTTCTTATTAAGTTTTGGGTTTCTTTTAAGGAATTATTGATTTCATGGATATGAGTACACTGTTGCTGTCTTCAGACACACAAGAAGAGAGCATCACTGTAGGAGTGATATTTAGAAAACTGTACCTGTTCTAACTTGTTCCTGGGAAACCACCATGTTCCTGCTGCTCCTCAGCTCCAACTAGGGCTTCAGCTAGCTGTATGAGCAGGCCCTGGCACCCAAGAGATGCCAGAGTGTTGTATGGCTCTGCCAATCCACCATGCTGCATCCACAAAGTTCAGTTGAATCCCTGTGGGAAAATCCGGGGTGGAAACCTGGTTGGGGGGTCCATCCTGGAAGGTCTCAATAACTCGAGAAGTCTGTGGGTTCCAAGGGCTGGAAGCATTGGAAACGACACACCCCAACGATGCAAGAAGTCCATGCATTCCAAGAGTTTTTATTGCCATGGTGTGGTAGTTGGATCTGGATGTGCACTCCCCAGTCTAAGCCAGGGCAGGCGTGACTTAAATAGGGAAGGGGAAAGAGGAGGGGCTGGGAAAAGGAATAACTAAATTTAGCTATGCCCCCTGGCCTTTAGGTAACTCATGAATATGGAAATCTCTTGAGGCTGAAGCTTGTAGTCATGACCTCTCTAGCCAAAAATGACTGCAAGCTGCAGATCAAATGGAGATCACGCCATGTGTCAGGAGCCTGGATTCTGTGAGGGCAGTGGAGTAGATGACCATCCCTCAGAGGCAATGGACACCTGTTGGGTCTCCAGGCTATTTCCAGCCAGGGCTTCGACCAAAACCAGCCATCCTATCATGGTCCTACAAATCCCAGACAATATCTGCCATCAGTACCCAGTAAAAAAGAGACTCTTAAAGCTTAATGGTTATCGAAAGGATTTATGTATTTAGAAATGCTCAATTAATAAGATGCCCATGCAATTAGAGTTGTTACCCAATATCTAATCTTTTGATAAAAGTTGCTACACAGGACAGCTTTCAACCCATTGGTGGATCTCCATGGAGGATAGCCTCATTCTTCTCATCAACTTCCTCTATTTTTCCCTCCCCTTCCATTTTCCTCCCCTACCCTTCCTCTCTTTCTATCCCAGCTCCATTCCTCTTCTACTGCCTAATCACCAAGCTCCACTGTGAATACAATGTAGCATAATAAATATCCTGCTTCACATCACAGATAGTTGTGAGACACCATGTGATTCTTGGGAATTGTACTCAAATCTGTTGGAAGAGCAGCCAACTCTTAACTGCTAAGCAATCTCTCCAGCCTATTGGTTTTGTTTTTGACACAGGGTGTCTCTACATAGACATGGCTGTCTTGGAACTTGCTAAAGCAACCAGAGTGTGCCAAATGTTGACTCTCACACGCAAACCAAGAGAATCTGAGAAGCACCCATGTGATCCCTGAGTTACTCCACGGTTATAACTGGACATAAGGAGCCCACAGTCTTGTGATAAAGCTTGGAGTCAACACATGAGTTGAGTGTCTGTTCACCTCCTTTGTTCTGCCAGCCTGGTGAAGCCTGTGGCTGCTTACATGCTATTTACCATCAGACAACCCCAGTCTCAACAGTATTATACAACTGAGTAAACTGAGCGCAGAGGCTCACACTTATAATGACAGCACTGGGGAGGAAGACATGGATCTATGTTAGTTCCAGGGCAGCCTGGGCTACAGAGCAACAAAAAAGAAGGGTACAGTGGCTCTCCCATTATCACATGACTAGTCAGTGGCACTCATCGTGGTCTATGTGACAACACAAGTCATTTCTCTCACTGTCTCCTGGATCCACTGAAGACCTCACAAGATCCCTGTTCAGCACAAAGACAGGGCACAGAACAGAGCTTCAAGCATTTATTAGACTGAAGGATGAGGGCACAGGTGTCAGGAATCCAACTTCAGGAGAGAAAGAGGACAGATCTACAAGATAGCACTTGGATTAGACAAGTTGCAAAGATGCATTGCCTAAAACCCATTAACTTCTAATACACCCAAATCTTGGACAACCCATTCTTAATTTTCATTGCAAGTTGGTCGCCATAGTATGTCTTGCATTCTGTGCTGAGGAGCAAGGATTTCTGGAAAACAAAAAGAGACAGGGACTTAGGTGGCTACAGACAAGGTGCAAGACCTCAGCAGGGCTTCCCAGGCACCCAGGATGAGATCATTCCTCATCCACAGGAAAGAAAATCTCCTGCAGTGATTCAGTATGCAGCAACAAAGTCTGCCTTAAGGAAACTTGAGCCCACCCCCAACCTTCAGGAGGAAGCCTGAAAGCTGCCATAGCCAGGGAGGGGAGAAGGGGAGAAGGCTCTGGGAGGCATGATGGGGACTTCATCTAGAGAGAGAGAAGATGATAGCTGAGTATGAGTTTTGGTGATGTCTCCTATACCTGAGGACATCTCTCTAGGCAGATTGGCTGAATGGTCACATTAAAAATACATTCCCCTGTGTCGGAGTGTTAGAAGAAATTTCTTTTTGGGTAGCACTGTGGTTTAGAAGGACCTGGCACTCAAACTAAAAGTATTTTGAGAACAGAACAGAGCTGCACCATTCAAAATATTCATCTCTGCAACCCAGATATGATTGAAACAAGAGATATCAGGAGACAGCTGAGGTGAACAGCTGCAGACACTCTTGGTGTGGGGTGGCATTTAAGACATTGAGGGAGGTTCTGGCTGTAGCTCAGAAGATGCCAGCAGAAGGGGAATCATCTGAGGCAGGGGAGTAGACTGAAGGGGGATTCTAAAAAGACACTGGGAAGTAGAACGAAGTTTCATGCATCTTAGTGTAGAGCTGGGGGTACCACACGTGTGCAGAAGTCAGACAATGAGTCCCCTGTTCCTACTATGAGTGAGAACCCAAGGTTTACCCAGCATGTGGGAGTTAATTGCAGGAACATGCATGGAACAGGCTGGATGTGTACCTGGAATGCTGCTTTGACATGTGCTGTGGTGGGCAAGGATTTGAGTTCTTGGTTGCTGGTCACCTACACATCTTAATAGTTGCATTGATCATTTGTACACAGCCTTCTACCATTTGCTGCATGGGTGAGTGGAGGTAGCAAGGACATTACCATAAATTTCGCATCTTGAAGTTTAGCTTTAAATCCTGCTTCCTTGTAGCAGTCCTGGATTTTTTGAAAGGCTGCCTTTTCCTCTTCAGTAGGTTCAAAAAAAGAAAGTTCCTTCTTCAACCACAAACTGCTTCCAGAGACAATCTTCGAATAGATACCAAAGAAAGGAACGCATGCTTCTGCTACAGACACAGACAGAAAAACATCCTTAACAGATCACAGGCTGGGAAATGGAGAGATGGCTCAGTGGTTAAGATCCAGAGATACTGACTTCAATTCCAAGTAACCACATTTTGTCTCAAACCATTTGAAAGTGGATCTGATCCAGTCTTCCAGTGTGTCTTAAGAGAGCCAGAACGTACTCATGTATGTAAAAATGAGTGGCTACATCACTGGGAAAAGAGATAAAGAAAGGGAGAGAGAGAGAGAGAGAGAGAGAGAGAGATCTGACAGACTCAGAGGCTCATGTTACCTTGCCTCAATCTACAAATGTCTTAACTGATCTTGCCCACAGTCCTGCCCTCCCAAAGGCTGCAGCCTCCCAGATGCAACATGGATTGCACAAGACACACGATTCTAGCAGGAAAAGATACACAAGTGGACAGGCCTCCATATCTGACCTTAATGAAATTCACACACTTGCCCTAGCTTCAACTGTGTATCTAAAGGCCCTTCGTCATGACCATCATCACCAGCACACCTATGTCTCCCTGTCAAACCCACCCAACTGTTGTCACCCTGAGCAGAAAGCATCAACATTCTTCTGTAGATCCTTGCCAGTGGCCTCCTGAGGACCCCTAGATCTATCTCAGGCCCCACTTAGAGATGTACATGAGACTGAGATGGGTTAATCAAGGGTCCTGGTCTCACCTGTCCGGAAGCCCAGCTCTCCAATCACCAGAAAGGCCAGTAGAAGAAGTGTCCCCTTCATAGTGGAGAGTGCTAAATGCTCTTCTCAGAGCAGATCCACTTCCTTATAAAACATTGTAGCCCTTTCCCCAGTCAAATCCACACCAACCCTGCCTCCCAGGAGCTCCAAATACCTTTGGCAAGAAAATAGCATCTCTGGATCACCTTCCCACTTGCATAGAGCCATGAGGATACAGGCCCCTCACAATCTTAAGAACAAATAGCCTGAGATAGCCTGATATCATCAGTTTTAGGAGAGAAGAAACTATTCTGTTTCTGTTTGTACCTTTGCCAAGAAGGGCTTAGAGCTGCCCTTTGTAAGCAGCCGAAGTACTGAGCCAAATGTCCTGTGGTCCTGTCCCTCTTGCCACCTCTATTTCCTGGTCACACTCCTCACCTCTCCTGGCTCCAATCCTCAAAGCTGCTGATGTTTTTGAATTGGAAGCTGAGGATATGAAGGCACCATCTCCCATTGATGACTCTCAGCCAGGGTAGACCCTGGCCATGTGGGCATCCTCGGGGGCTGGTGATGTTTTGTACCACAAATTCTGCTCCACTCCACAGTTGCTCATTCCTGTTGTCCTGCTCACCTTGTCCCCTCTTAGCTCTGTCAGTAAGCATGTCTCAAAGATATTTGAACAGCAGAGTCCATGTGGTGAGAGCAGTGAGCAGTAGACTGAGGGATTCACCACTGTACATAGAGACTCGGTTGTCCACCACCTATATGCTAATGTTGACTGCCTGGCTGTAAACTATACTGCTCCACAGGCCACAGGCAGTGCTGTGTGTAGACAGTCTCAACTTCAGACCAACCTACTTACCCTAAGGAAGACATTTTAGCACAAAGGAGATTGTCAGTTGTACTACCCGTTTATTGAGTCAGAGAGCTCTTAAATGCAAGCTCACCCAGATCGCAGCGTGTGATGGTTAATCTTGATGATCATTTTGACTGAGTTGAGAGTTGCAATGGAAACAAAGCTCTGAGTGAGAGTTTTTAGGCTAGGTCAATTGATGTGGGTAGATTGACTTTCATGTGGCAGTGTGGACTATGAACATAGATGGAGTGGAAAGGGGACAACAAACTGAGCAGAACCATTCATGCCTCTCTGCTTCCTGACTGTAGCTGTGACCATCCACCTCCAGTGTCTGCACTGTGCCTACCTCACTGTGATGGACTGTGTCTCTTCAAACTGTGAGCAGAAACTGTGCTTCTCACCTGGCATTTGTCATTAGTTCCCTACAACAGTGGTAGAGTATTGTTTATAGCATGTACGAAGCCCTGGGGTTATTTCACAGCACCACACACATAAATAGGGTCATCCAATGAGATGGATAAGTGTGACGCGCCGCCTCGCCGAAAAGGAGAACACGCCACACTTCAGGATTCTTCTGACAGCAATTTACTGGTTACAGCAATTTCAGATGATGTTACAGCTCTTAGATGGTGTTACAGCTCTTAGATGGTGTTACAGCTCTTAGATGGTGTTACAGCTCTTGTAGATGGTAGTGGCGAAGGACCCAGAACCCCAGAACCCATGGGCTTATATAGAGTCCTGGGAGCACTTACTGCATGCTCATTGGCTCCTTAATGATGCCTAATTAGCATACTAGTTTCTCATTGGCTCTTAGAGTGTTCTTGGAGTGAGGCTTAATTAGCATAGTAATTTTTACTCTTTGCGCATGCGCATACTCGGCTTGGCTCTGACTGAAGCCAGAGCGCGGGAAGCCGGCGTGCCCTGCGCATGCGCGCTCCCATTCATGGCTCTGTCAGAGCCGAGAAGCAGGGAGCCGGCGCGCCTTACTCAGGCGCACTTTACCTCACGGCTCCCTGACTGAGCTGTGCCATTGAGTGCGGCTCCCTCACGGAGCCCCGCCATTGACAGTTGGCGTATGCGGCTCCCACACGGAGCCGCGCCATTGTCGAATGGCGTACGCGGCTCCCAACAGATAAGTATGCAAAGCGCTTGTTATGCAAGCATAAAGGCCTGGGTTCAGATCCTGAGGACCCGTGAGAGTGGTGGCATGTTCCTCTAATCCCATATGAGCTTCAGTTTCAATAACAGATCTTGTCTGAACAGTAAGGTGGGAGGCTGTTGAGACAGCTCAGTGATTAAAGGTGGAGACCTGAGTTTAAATTCTGAACCCACCTCGTAGTAGAAGAGAGCTGACTCTTCAAAATTGTCATCTGCATACACACACACACACACACACACACACACACACACACAGAGAGAGAGAGAGAGAGAGAGAGAGAGAGAGAGAGAGAGAGAGAGAGAGAGATATCTTGGCTCCTCTGCCCCCACGCATGCACACACACATAAACACATGAACACAGAACACACACTTATATAAATGTCTATGGAAACTGCCATGAGGAAGCCCAAACAAGCTCCTAATGGACAAATGTCAAACAATTTGAGCAACAAACTAAATAACATAATATTGGAATGTATTATAATTGTGAAATCACCTATAAACCCACGCTGGCATGAATGGTTGCATGGGAGATAAATGAATATGGATAAATGCCAGTATTGTTACATCTCACAGAAAAATTCCTGAGAATCCGTAGATATTCCTCCTGGGAGTTGACCTCCCTTCAGTCCTTCAGTGTGAGCTACAGGTTCTCAAGAAAGAAGCATGATGGGCTTGGGGGACAGGCCAGTCAGTGAATCACTTGCTGAGTGTGCTCACTTGAGTCCATGAGTTTTAGCCCTCAGAACCTGTGAGAACATCCATGTACAAAGTGCCCCCTGGTAATTTCAGCACCAGAGAGTGTATTCCTGGGCTGACTGGCCAGCCCATCTAGCCAAATTAGCAAGCCCCATGGTCAGAAAGAGGCCCTATTTCAAAATTATAAGGTGGTCTCGGCTGTAAAGAGGACACAGATTCTCTTCCAGCAACCACAGGGCAGCTAACACCCATCTGTAACTCCATTTCCAGAGGATCCAGTGCTCTCCTGTGACCTCCACAGGGAAAGCAAACATGACTGCATAAGACACTCATGCAGGCACAATCTACATACACATAAAATAAGACTAAATAAAATAAAATGTCAAATAACCACATACATATGCATGTATACACACATGTGCAAACATACACACACACACACACACTTACAAACATATATAATGTCTATGTGCTCATGTTTATATGTAAGAGTACAACTGAAGACACGTCACTATCTTTCCCTGGCCATCTTGTGCATATACATATGTTTGTCATGTGTGTTAGTTAAGACGACTGTTGCTGTGATAAGACACCATGACTTAATACAGTAGTGTGGGGTCACCCAGCAGTAGGCACTTGCTTAGCCACACTATGCCCTTGTCTCCATTCCCAACCCTGTACAGAAGAGAAAAGTCCCCAGTGGGCACATTCTACAGGCCTCCACAGTCCTCGACATGCAAAGTCAAACAAACAGAGACCAGTGGACTCAGAAGAGAGTTCACAATTAGATCTTAGAACTTGGCACTTAATTGCCCAAACAGTTACTGGATGTAAATCCTGTTTGGCTCAGCTAGTCTGTAAAAGTCAAAGGCTTAAGCTGCCCTAAGTCTTCAGCAAACTTCACTGTGTCACCAGCTGATGTAGTGTAAGTGGTAGCCAAGTGTGCTTTACAACAAACTTCTTTATCTGACTTATCAAAACACTTTCAATCTTTACTTTTAAAATTAACTGCCAGCCAAATTACATAAACACATAGACTTATATAACATAGACGTGGGGATGGGGAGGTTTTATGTGGGAAGATAGTGTTGAATGATTTAAGAAGGGTCTTGTTTATAGACTTGAGAGGAGTTAGACTGCCCTTTAGAGATTCTAATCAGCATTTGTGAAGACCTTCTATGACTCTGAGAGAGAGAAAGGCCCTGCTTTCCTGAGCCTTTAGACATCTAAAGAACACCAAAATGCAGCCGATGCAGGAGGAGCTAGGGGAGAGGAAGCAGGGTTTAGAGTCTTCCCTATGGTGGAGGTCAGATGTGTTCTTAGACACTAGGGATCCATGTGCTCTGCAGGGTTTTAATCTGTGTTGAGTTTCTATGACAAAAGACCCAAGACCATGTAGTGCATATGGAAACAAGTTAATTTCCATCATGGTCTGGAATCTTGAAAGCCCAAGATAGAGCAACCTTAGGTTGCAATGACCTTGTTTTGTCTGAACACAAAGTGCACAGCAGAAGGGCAACAGCAGATTGTTGAATACAGAGAGCAGAGGCTCCACTCTGCTTTTCAAGCACCCACCATACACTGCTCAGGCCTGCCTCATCGGGAACCAAGGCTCAATGTGGGTATTTGGTGCGTGTCCCTCTGATATATTGGTTTTAGTCTGGGGATTTAGGTGACAAATCTCCCAGGTGAAGGAAAAGCATTTCAGGCAGTGAGGGCAGAGCATATGAAGGCTCTTGTTCTAGCCTGGCACATCTTCATAGAAAAATGGTGTCCTACTTCATACAGAGACACTGCAATGACAAACATACTAGGTAAATGGTAAATTCCATTGGGGGGGCAGCGAATGTTTATTGATGGTATTTAAGAGAGTAAGAAGGGCTCCCTACTCCCCCCATGTTGTTATGGGGGTCTGGGATGGAAATTGTCAGGGAGATGTTCGGTGTTGGAGACAGGGACTCCTCAGCAACCGATGACCTCTCTCTTGCTCTTGGTGTCCTTGCTGGTATGAGTGGTCCAGGGTTTCTTTCTCCTTGGAGGTCATGTGGGCCATCAAGTCCATGACCCTGTTCCTGTAGCTGTATTCATTGTCATACCAGGAAATGAGCTTTAGAAAATTGTCACTGAGAGCAATTCCAGCCCCAGCAACAAAGGTGAAAGAGTGAGAGTTGTTGTTGAAATTGCAGGAGACAACCTGGTCTTCAGTGTAGCCCAGGATGCCCTTCAGTGGGCCCTCAGATGCCTGCTTCACTACCTTCTTGATGTCATCATACTAGGAAGGTTTCCACAGGCTGCAAGTCAGATCCACAATAGATATATTGGTGGTAGGAACATGGAAGGCCGTGCCAGTGAGCTTCCCTTTCAGCTCTGGAATGACCATCCATCCCCACAGCCTTGGCATCACCAGTGGATGCAGGGATGATGTTCTGGGCAGCCCCATGGCCATCATGCCACAGCTTTCCAGAGGGGCCATCCACAGTCTTCTGAGTGTCAGTGATGGCACTGACCTTGGTCATGAGCCCTTCCATGAAGCCACAGTTGTCATGGATGACCTTGGCCAGGGGTGCTAAGCAGTTGGTGGTGCAGGATGCATTGCTGACAATCTTGAGTGAGTTGTCATATTTCTCATTGTTCACTCCCATCACAAACATGGGAGCATCAGCAGAAGGAGCAGAGATGATGACCCTTTTGGCCCCACCCTTCAAGTGGGCCCAGCCTTCTCCATGGCAGTGAAGAAGCCAGTAGACTCCATGAGATACTCAGCACCAGCATTACTCCATTTGATGTTATCATGATCTGGCTACTGGAAGATGGTGATAGGCTTCCCGTTGATGACAAGCTTCCCATATTCAGCCTTGACTGGGCCACTGAATTTGCCGTGGGTAAAGTCATACTGGAACATATAGACCATGTAGTTAAGATCAATGAAAAGTTCCTTGATGGCAACAATCTCCATTGCCAAGTGCAGAGCTGAAGGCAGCCCTGGTAACGAGGCACCTAATATGGCTAAATCCGTTCATATCAACCTTCACCATTTTGGATATTTTATTTATTTACATTTCAGATGTCATCCCATTTCCCCATTTCCCCTCCCTAAAACCCCCATCCCATCCTTTTTGCTTTTATACCATTTTAATTACATGTGTGTATTAAGGTCAGTTCTAGGTTGAGGGTCTAGCAATACAACAGATGCCAATATTTGACAAATATTTTAAACAATCAACTCTATCTGTGCCTCCTAAGAGCCCCAAAGTACAAGGGTTTCAAAATAGAATGTGTTGAAAAGTGCATAAGGATTTTTGTTGGAAATATTAACTGGTGCAAGTGACATGGATAAAAAGTATACAGAATGTGGTAATTTGAATGTACATGGGAAAAGAGGCCCTTGGTCCAGTGAAGGCTTGATGCCCCAATGTAGGCGAATGCCAGGGTGGTGAGGTGGGAGTGGGTGGGTGGGTGGGTGGGTGGGTAGGGGAGCACCCTCATGGAAGCAGGGGTAGGGGGATGAAATAGGGGTTGTTTCTGAGGGGAAATCAGGAAAGGGAATAATATTTTAAATGTAAATAAAGAAAATATCTAATAAAAAAATCACACACAAACACATACACACACAAGAAAGTACAAGGGACTGTTTGAGAATAGTAGCTTTAGGTGTGTAAGGGGATAAAAAAGAGTCAGAAGGAATGAATATGTTTATAATACCTTATACAAGTGTGTCAAATTGTCAGCTAAGTTAGTAAAAATGTACTGATGACCAAAAAAAAAAAAAAAAAAAGAACTTACACAAGTTTAAGAATGAAGATGGGTGGAATCTTGCAGAGCAATGTAATTTTTTGACAAAGCCTTTAGAATTTCAGGGCAGTATCACATGTTCATAGCGTCCTTATTAGTGACAGCCAGAATCTGGAAACAACCCAGATGTCCCACAATGAAAGAATGGATACAGAAAATGTGAACTATTAAGAACGAGGACATCATGAGTTTTGCAGGCAAATGGATGGAACTAGAAAATATCATCCTGAGTGAGGTAACTCAGACCCAAAAGGACATGGATGGTATGTACTCACTAACAAGTGGATATTAGGCAGAAAAGAACAGAATATACAGAATACATTCCACAAAACTCAAGGAGGTTAACAAGCCAAAGGGCCCAAGTGAGGATGCTTCAATCCCACTTGGGAGGGAGAAGAAAGCAATCATGGAGCCAGAGGAAGGGGGAACTGTGTGGGAGAGGGAAGGGAGAGGGGAAAAGAAGAACATGATCAGGTATTGGGGGGAACAGAAGAGAAGCCCTCAGAACCAGCAGAATAAATGGAAATATGCAACTTTGGGAGGTGTGAGGTGGGGGGTACTCTCTAGAATGAATGTACCATAAATTTTAGAGGTGAGAGACTCTCGGAACTCAAAAGGAGGGACCTTATATGAAACGCCCAACAGTGGAGAGAAGGAACTTGTAGAGTCCTCCAATAGAAAGAGCATCAAGTAGAGGGATGGGATTGCCATCCCACAGTCAAAAACTCTGACCCAGAGTTGTTCCTGTCTAAAAGAACTGCAGAGACAAAAATGGAGAAGAAACTGAGGGAAATAAGGTCCATTCACCTGCCCAACTTTGGATCCGTCACAAGGAGAGGCTCCAATGTCTAACAGTATTACTGATACTATGGTGTGCTTACATATAGAAGCCTAGTATGGCTGTCCTCCAAGAGACCCAAAAAGCAGCTGGCTGAGACAGACCTAAAAACTTAAACCCAACCAATGGACTACAGTTGGGGACCACTGTTGTAGAAATAGGGAAAGGCTGGAAGAAGCTGAGGAGGGGGGCTACCCCATAGGAAGACTAACAGTCTCAACTAACCTGGACTCCTGAGGTCTCTCAGACCCCGAGTCACCAACCAGGCAGCATACAAGAACTGGTTCAAGGCCCCCAACACATATACAGCAGAGGACTACCTGGGTTGACCTCAGTGAGTGAAGACAGGTCTAACCCTCAAAAGACTTGAGGTCCCAGGGAGTGAGGAGTCCTGGATGGGGGTGGGGTGGGGACATCTTCTTGGAGACAGGGGGAGAAGGAATGGGATGAGGAACTATGGGAGGGTCCACCAGGAGGTGGGTAAGGAATGGACTGAAAAATATAAAAGTAATTTAAAAAGAAGATTCATGGTCTAATAGAAGTCCCAGCATTCTCATCATGACAGCCCCATTAGCAGGGCCAGCCAGGCTCCCCATGCTGTCCAGATTGTACAGCATTGTGTCTCACTTGGACCTCTAGCCTTAATCGTTTCTATAACTTTGTTGGTGTTTCTCCATTGTATTTCTTACTGATCTGCATAAAAACACCATTCTTCATTTAAAACCATAAGCATGCCTCCCTTTTCAACAGTAATCAAATCTAATCCTCTGTGCTTTTCGAGGAATGTTGCAGCCAATTAATCAACCTGATTCCTAAGACTGACTTTGCTTTCTTGACCCACAGGTTCAGGAACAAATTATTCTTTTGTCCGCTGGCCGTTGCAGGCTATCAATGGCTGGGACCATCTCCCAAAGGAAATACAATCTGCTTTATTGGTGTGGTCATTTCCATCTCAGCACAATGAAGTCTATGGCTACTATACTCTCATTACCTGAAAGAGATAAGGCAGATTCCTTCTAGGCTGCAGTAAGTTAAATTTCTGACTCCCCTGAAACTGGAGCTGCCCTGGGACAAGGTTGCTCACCAGGCTAACTTATCTGACCAGTCAGAGAGGTTCAGAACAATCTGCAGAGATGTGCATCCACAGGATCAGGGGATATCAGGTGGCAGAGCAGGAGCTGAGCCATTGTCCTTATTCTGAGGTGGTTTCGAGAGGGCCAGTTTCAAAGGTTGGTCTGGGTCAGCTCTCATGGTCCACTCCTGGCTCAGGTCTACAGCAGCAGCCTTGGGAAGGGTATTGTGTAGTCATGGCTTGGCTCAGGTCTACAGCAGCAGCCTTGGGAAGAGTATTGTGTAGTCA
>NW_021618799.1:94716-121042 GCF_004785775.1 Grammomys surdaster | reverse complement strand
TCAGGTCTACAGCAGCAGCCTTGGGAAGAGTATTGTGTAGTCATGGCTTGATAATTGCAATTTTGAGACATAAGAGAGTGTTAAGGTTTGGGGAGTTTTCTATGATGTGTCAGCTAAGTCTCTCAGGAACTGCTGCAGGCAGGCATGTTGCAATCTCAGAGTCCCCTGAGTCTTTTGGGAGCAGTAGATGTGGGTAACAAGACATGATGTCAAAAGAAGAGTAACCACATTTAAAGGGTGTGCAAGGTACACCGAATAGTACAAATGGCAGAATGTCTGCCCAAGGGAGGTCTGTTTCATCATAGTGTTTGGTCAATGTCATTTCAAAGTTCTATTTATTCTCTCAACTCATCCTGATGATTTGGGGTGGTAGCATGGGCACAAGTTCAATGTCAACTCTGTGTGTAGGTAGGAAAGGTTCTATCCAGCCTAAAAAGGTACACAGCAAAATTAGCAAATATCAGTCCCCTCTGCTGGGTGGAATGCTAGTAAAGACAACCTCTAGATTTAGAAATGGGTAGGACCCTGTTTTGTATGACCATGTTGGCCTTGGGTAATGTTGAGGTTGTCCCAAGCACACTGCAGACAACTGCCTTGCCAACTTGTCTGGCCAATGATGGCAACATCAGGGCCATGAAACCTCTGTGCAGCAATTCTTGTAGGGAAGTATTTTCAGATGGGTTGTTCTATGAGCTCGCCAGACTGGGCTGGAAGCTGTCATCACTGGAATTATTATTACCCTATCTGTGGTAATCAGCCAGCCCTCCTGATTTTCAGTAGCCTCCTCTTTAGTTGTTTTTTTTTTTCTTTCTCCTGGTTTCTATGAGGGGACCTCTGGGAGCAACCAGAGTGTAATGACACCTTCAGACCTTATAGGAGCTAATGGAAGGGACTGTGGGTCTAAGACTTCATGGGCTCCATCTTGGCTGTTTGTGTGAGCCTAACAGTGTACCAACGCCAAGTCCAGCATGGGAGGGGGTGCAGACAATTTCTAAGAGCTGTAAGATTTTGTCTCTGTTTTAAATTTCTTTGTCATCTAAAGAAAACAACCCCCTTTTGTCAGGAGCAATCTTGGATCGGCTAAGGCTAGAAAGTGGCCTTCCTGGAGGTGGCCACAACACTTTTTGCATTGTCTGTGATGGGTGACGCTATGAGGTTCCTAACAGACTTCATCACAGGGTTGCTTCTTGCAGCTGATAAGCCTCTCTCGTCATTATCAAATTAATTTAATTTAACAGTCTTTCCAGTCAGAACCTGTGCCCTGAGCAGACCTTGGTCGCTGGCTTGACACCCAGTCCCACTACACCCAGAGGATGCTTGACTCCTAGGTGCTCTGAAATGCCAAAGATCACAGGATCACAGGATCACAGAGGAAGCTCAACTCCCAGGAGATCAGATATGCCCAGAAGCACTGCACCTCTGACACACTCAAGATCACAGCTGAGACCACAACATCTTTCCCAAGATCCACTGTAACTGGAACCCCCACAGGAACCAGGGAAACACAACCCCCTGCCTGTGGGGAAAATTTAGAGGCCACCTCAGCGGTGGGGGCCCAGAGGGGCTTCCATGCTTCAACTGGTCCCACATTCGGGAGGAATCCTATGGTTCCAGCGGCCTGGAAGCCTTGGCGGCAGCAGGCCCCAATGACACGAGGAAGTACTTGGTTCCAGAAAGGTTTATTGTCATGGCGGATGGTGGATGGATCTAGGCATACCCCCCAGAACTCAGGGCAGTCCCTAGTTATATAGGGAGGGAGAAAGGGGGAGGATTGGGGGAGGATCTGGGGGAGGCATGCTTAATTTGCTCTGGCCTCTGGCCTTCATTAGTATGTAAATCCCTAAGGCCCGAGGCCTATAGTCTGGCCTATATGACTGAACAATGTAATTTTATGAAGACATGACTGCTTTTTAGGACCCTGGATTCTGGAGGGCGCCGAACTCCTGCTGGTACTCACGCAGAGTCTCGGGGTTCTAGGCACCTGCTCAACCATGACCCAGGATACCCTCACGCAGTCCCACACCTGCCCAGCCAGAGTCAGGTGCTCCTTCCAGCTGCACCTGTGTCCAGAACAGACACAGGGCTCTGGCTATGCACCCACCCCTGCAACACCCAGAGAAAGCTTGACTCCCAGAAGCTCTGACACAACAGGATATCAGGAGCTTGGTCACACGAGAATTTCAGGATTCCAGAAGCAGCTTGACTCCCAGGAGCTCTGATACACCCAGGATCTCAGGATAATAGGATCCCAGAAAAACAGGATCACAGAGACAGCTGGACTCTGAGGAGTTCTGACACAACCAGGATCACAGGAAAAACAGGCTCCAGTCAGAGATGGCAATAACCAGATGGAGAGAGACAAGCTCAAGAACATAAGCAACAGAAAGCAAGGCTACTTGGCATTAGTTCTCCCACTACAGCAAGCCCTGGATACCCCATCCGAACAGTAAAGTAAGATTCAGATTTAAAATTACATCTCATGATGATGATACAGGACTTTAAAAAGGACATAAATAGCCCCCTTAAAGAAATACAGGAGAACACAGGTAAACAGGTAGAAGCCCTTAAAGAGGAAACATTTAAATCCCTTAAAGAATTAGAGGAAAATACAACAAAACAGGCGATGGAATTGAAAAAATCCATCCAGGATCTAAAAATGGGAATAGAAACATTAAAGAATTCACAAAGGAAGACAACTCTGGAGATTTAAAAAAAAGAAAAACCCTAGGAAAGAGATCAGGAGTCATAGATGCAAGCATCACCAACAGAATAAAAGAGATAAAAGAGAGACTCTCAGGTGCAGAAGATACCATAGAAAACATTGAGACAACAGTCAAAGAAAATGGAAAATGCAAAAAGCTCCTAACCCAAAACATCAAGGAAATCGAGACCAAAATGAGAAGACCAAACCTAAGGATAATAGAAGAGAATGAAGATTCCCAACTTAAATGGCCAGTAAATATCTTCAACAAAATTATAGAAGAAAACTTCCCTAACCTAAAGAAAGACATGCCCATGAATATACAAGAAGCCTACAGAACTCCAAATAGATTGGACCAGAAAAGAAATTCCTCTTTTCACATAATACTCCAAACACCAAATGCACAAAACAAAGAAAGAATATTTAAAGCAATAAGGAGAAAAAGTCAAGTAACATATAAAGGCAGACCTATTAGAATTACATAAGCTTTCTCACCAGAGACTATAAAAACCAGAAGATCCTGGGCAGAAGACAGACAGACCCTAAGAGAACACAAATGCCAGCCCAGCCTACTATACCCAGCAAAATTCTCAACTCACATAAATGAAGAAACCAAAATATTCCATGACAAAAACAAATTTACACAATATCTTTCCATAAATCCAGCACTACAAAGGATAATAGATGGAAAACTCCAACACAAGGAAGGAAACTACACCCTAGAAAAAAAAGTAATCTTCTTTCAACAAACCCAAAAGAAGATAGTCACACAAACACAATTCCACCTCTGACAACAAAAATAACAGGAAGCAACAATCACTTTTCTTTAATATCTCTTAACATCAGTGGACTCAATTCCCCAATAAAAAGTCATGGACTAACAGACTGGATACATAAACAGGACACAGCATTTTGTTGCATACAGGAAATTCACCTCAGTGACAAAGACAGACACTATCTCAGAGTAAAAGGTTGGAAAAATTTTTCCAAGCAAATGGTCCCAAGATACAAGCTGGAGTAGCCATTCTAATATTGAATAAAATTGACATTCAACCAAAAACTATCAAAAAAGGTAAGAAAGGACACTTCATACTCATCAAAGAAAAAAATCTACTAACAAGAGCACCCATATTCATAAAAGAAACTATACTAACGCTCAAAGCACACGTTGCCCCTCACATAATAATAGTGGGAGACCTCAACACCCCACTCTCAGCAACGGATAGATCATGGAAATAGAAACTTAACAGAGACACAGTGAAACTAACAGAAGTTATGAACCAAATAGATTTAGCAGATATCTATAGAACATTTCACCCTAAAGCAAAATAGTATACCTTTTGCTCAGCACCTCATGGTACCTTCTCCAAAACTGACCATATAATCTGTCACAAAACAGGCTTCAACAGATACAAGAAGATTAAAATAATCCCATACATCCTATCAGATCACCATGGACTAAGGCTGGTTTCCAATAAGAACAAAAACAAGAGGAAGTTGGCACACACATGGAAGCTGAACAATGCTCTACTCAATGATAACTTGGTCATGGAAGAAATCAAGAAATTAAAGACATTTTAGAATTTAATGAAAATTAAGGCACAACATACCAAAACTTATGGTACATAAGGAAAGTAGTGCTAAGATGAAAACTCATACCTCTGAGTCCCTCCAAAATACTGGAGAGAGCATACACTAGCAACTTGACAGCACACCTGAAAGTTCTAAAACAAAAAGAAGCAAATACACCCAAGAGGAGTAGACAGCAGGAAATAATCAAACTCAGGGCTGAAATCAACCAAGTAGAAACAGAAAGAACTATACAAAGAATCAACAAAATCAGAATCTGGTTCTTTGCAAAAAACAACAAAAGATAAGCCCCTTAGTCAGACTAACCAGAGGGCACAGAGACAGTATCCAAATTAACAAAATCAGAACTGAAAAGGGAGACATAACAACAGAAACTGAGGAAATTCAAAAAAATCATCAGATCCTACTGCAAAGCCTATACTCCACAAAACTGGAAAATCTGGGTGAAATGTACAATTTTCTAGACAGATATCAGGTACCAAAGTTAGATCATGATTAGATAAACCATCTAAACAGTCCCATAACCCCTAAAGAAATAGCAGGAGTCATTAAAAATCTCTCTACCAAAAAAGCCCAGGACCAGATGGTTTTAGTGAACAATTCTGTCAGACCTTCCAAGAAGACCTAATACCAATTCTATATAAACTATTCTATCAAATAGAAACAGAGGGACACTACCCAATTTGTTATATGAAGCAACAATTCTGCTTATATCTAAATCATACAAAGACCTAACAAAAAAAGAGAACTTTAGACCAATTTCCCTGAGTGGCAGCATGGCTCCTGTTGCCAAGGACCTGCCTTGTCTTGGAGACAGTTTCTGAGGAAGTTGTGTTTGCAAGCAACAAAAAGAATGACTTGAAGTCACTTGTGTGGTACAAGCTGACAGCCTTGTGTTCTGCTGACACAGCTTTCTGAACATAACCAGACAGCTCATCTCTACAGACCAAATCTCAGTCTTTTATTTATAAATAAATTTAACCATCCTTCACAGTTTCTCTTTTGATTACCCCACAAATTAGCATTTATGACTTAGCCCATTGACTCCTAGGAACCAATCCTGGCTGGTTAGTATCTAGAACTGAAATCAATACTCCCACACACTTGGGTTTAAATTCCCTATGTCACAGGATAACCTTGACCTCAGGAATCTGCCTGCCTATGTATCTGCCTTCCTTTATATCTTTCTAACAAGCTGTCTCATATGTCATTCACTCCTTCCTTGTCTTCCCATATTGTCCAAGTGGTCTTTCCTTGTTCATAAGAAATTTTGGTTAAATGATACCAAATGTTTTAATCTTTAAGAGTTGGAAGATTAAAGAGACACTCTGGCCACTTATGATCATCACTAGCGTTTACTGTATATCTCGTGCTACCAATAATTATCTACTAGATTAATCTATCCTGTGAAAGATAATTCTTTCTCAGCATGCGGCAACCTGGTTGTTATTCACGGGTTTTAAACTGTCAGTCAAACCAACACCAAATAGATTCACAATGTAGCTCTACTTGTTTCATATAATCAATTGGCAAATTAGCAGAGATGAAGAATAGATGCCTGTATCTAGGGGCAGGGTGTTTGGACATGCTGGCATAATTACAACTGGAACATGTGAGCATCAGGGAGATCATTATGTATCAGGTAATCTGTATATACAGTGATGAAAATTATAGTGATGTTATGTTGTGGTATGCTATGCTATGCTATGTTAAAATGTTTTGGTTTTAATCCCAGATGTGGGGTATGATTTTTCCATCTGCAGATAGCTTAATTTGGAATTCTAGGGACTCTTGAGAGGGTATAAATGTGAGATACCCAAGAGGGCCTGTAGTGGCTACTGCTTGGCCTGCTGCTGCCAGTCCCTCTTGCTGCTGTTCCTGTTCCTGACTTTGCTATTACTGGATTGCTGTTTGGCTGTTTTGTTTGACTGCTGGTTGGAAATATACTCATGATAGAGACTGAACTTGCCAAAAGGAACCATATGACCCTGTTCAGCAGGAAGTCATCTTAAGAGGTCTACACTCCTTTTCCTCTCTAACTTTTTCCTTTACTGCCTGGTGTTAGAAGGTTGGAAAGTACAGGAGTGTAAAAAGTGTTGGAAGGATGGTAGAAAATAGAACCCAATAAGGTACCCAATAATGCTTAAAGGTAAGGGAATACACAGATTAACAGGCAGAGATCGGTGAAAGAGGGTACACTGAACTGATTAAAATATACTTAGAAACTATATTTTGTTTCTTTACTGTGTGTGGGCATGTTCAATCACAGATTTGAGGAAGCCAGAATACAATAAGTAGGAGTTTGTTCTCTCCACTATGTAGGCCCTGGGGCTTGAACTCAGGTAATCAGTTCTAAGTGGTGAGTGCTTTACCTGCTGAGCTATCTTGCTGCCTCTTATGGCCTGTGTTATGGTCTATAGTTTTGTCAGTCTCAATGTTGGTGGAAGTCTGTAAAAGGGACATGAGGCTATAGTTTTGTCAGTCTCAATGTTGGTGGAAATCTGTAAAAGGGACATGAGGCCTCAATATTAGTTTTGTAACTCAGTGTGAATCTATTCCTCAATATAGAGCATACAAACTGTTGTTTCCTATTCTAGTATTTCAAGCTCTTTCACTATAGCTGTTATTAACAATTTTTCCCATCAGATTGGAGGTGAAGTGTCAAGTGGGTTGGATAAATTTCTCAGTTTGGGGCTGGAGAGAGATGCCTCAGCAGGTTAGAGCCCTAGCCAGTTTGGCAGTGGTTCAGAGCTTGATTCTGAGAAAATATATTTTTAGGCTTACATCTCTTTGTTACTCCAGTGCTAGGGGTATGACACCTATTCTTCTTAAGAGATGGAATCCCCACAAATACATATCCAATACATATAAACAAAATAAATGCTAAAATATTTCTTTGTTCACAGGAGTAAGTACCACCAGTCAGATTTTGAGTTTCATCACACTGACAGCTGTAACCACTCCAGATAGTTATCTTGTGTCTCTGCTGCTTTTGTCATTCTTGAGCAGCTGAAAAGGCTAGCTGCTTGATTGCAATCTTCTGAGAAAATAATTTTGTGACTGAGGAAGCCACTAACAGACTGAGTGACAACTTTGCCTCCTCATTGTTCTGATACCTCTAGTCTCCTGTTTGATTGTCAGATGCTTCTGATGATTGGAAACACAATTTCACCATGTCCCAGAGTGAAGAATTTACCAAGATCTTTCAGTAGTTGATGTCCAGTTTGGATCCTGGTATCCTCCCTGGTCCTGAGACTGTAAACCTCTGAAGGCTCCTGAGCAAGAGCTATTTTGGCCGATTTTCTTATTTAGTCTTGATATGATGAACAGCTTGTACTACCCGAAAAAGCATGTTGTTAAATGCTTGACTCTCACCTGAGTAGGGCCCAAGATAGCAAAGCACATAGCTCCCAACTAACATGGAATGACAGGTAATGTATTTACTATTTATAAAAATTTCATCCTTGAAAATATTTAGTTATATCAATACATTCTCATTTGTTCATATAAGGAAATACAGAGAGGGATTCTTTTCTTATCTGAGGATTAAAATATTAAGCTAGAACGAGCACAGAGTAACACATTGATCAAGACCATATAACACATTAAACTGTTTAGGGAAAATGGGTTTCATCTGTTTTAGACCAGCCTGCAGCAGAGTGGAGTTATATACAAGAGAACAGAGGGTGGTGAATAACTCACTTACTGTGTCAGTCAGATTCCAACCAGAAATCTTTTCATATCAACAAATGATTATAACCTTACTCTTTTAAAATTACAGCAGTGTTCATACAAAAGACATTGAACACATATCTATGGAATAAAGTACTTAAAATGGTATTAGTAAAGATGACTTCTTTGTTTTCCACTTTTAGCAACTCAGGCTTTCAACAGTTGAAGAGCTAACAAATGTGGATCAGGACAGTATAGGTTGCTCTGGTCTCAGCTTGGCCTCTGGAGTTCTGATTGAGAGTAAGGATGTGCTGCATTCGCTGGCGTGTCTATGGAGGAGAAGTACCATGGAGACATTGGTCCAGACCATGATGGTCATGAATGTGGAATCATGAGCAAACTCAAAGAGCCAGGAAATATTTTCAACAAACTTATAGAAGAAAACTTGCTTAACCTAAAGAAAGAGAAGGCCATAAACATACAAGAAGCCTACAGAATCCCAAATAGATTAAACCAGAAATTACTCTCATCACATAATACTCAAAACACCAAATGCACAAAACAAAGAAAGAATATTCAAAGCAATAAGGGGAGAAGGTCTAGTAACATATAAAGGCAGACCTATCAGAGCTACACCAGACTTCTCAAAAGAGACTATAAAAGCCAGAAGATCCTAGGGAGATGTCATACAGATCCTAAGAGAACACAAATGCGAGTCCAGGCTACTACCCAGCAAAACTTTCAATGTCCATAGATGGAGAAACCAAGATAATCCATGACGAAAACAAATTTATACAATATCTTTACACAAACCCAACCCTACCAAGGATAATAGATGAAAAGCTCCAATAAAAGAAGGGAAAATACATCCTAGAAAAACCAAGAAAGTAATCTTTCAACAAACCCAAAAGAAGATAGCCACACAAACATAATTCTACCTCTAACAACAAAATAACAAGAAGCAACAATCACTGGCTCTTAATATCTCTTAACATCAATGGAGTTAATTCCACAATAAAAAGACATAGACTAACAGACTGGATACCTAAACAGGACCCAGCATTTTTATGTATACAGGAAATGCACCTCAGTGACAAAGACAGACACTACCTCAGAGGAAAAGGCTGGAAAATTTTTTTCCAAGCAAATACTCCCAAGAAACAAGTGGTAGTAGCCATTCTAATATTCAATAATATAGACTTTTAATCAAAAGTTATCAGCTGGGCAGTGGTGGCGCACGCCTTTAATCCCAGCACTTAGGAGGCAGAGGCAGGTGGATTTCTGAGTTCGAGGCCAGCCTGGTCTACAGAGTGAGTTCCAGGACAGCTAGGGCTACACAGAGAATTCCTGTCTCAAAAAACCAAAAAAAAAAAAAAAATCAAAAGTTATCAAAAAAGATGGGGAAGAACACTTTATACTCATCAAAGAAAAAATCCACCAACATGAACTCTCAATTCTGAACATATAGGCCCCAAATGCCAGGGCACCCACATTTGTAACAGAAACATTACTGAAGCTCAAAGAATGCGTTGAACCACAAAAAACAATAGAAGGAGACTTCAACACCCCACTCTTACCAATCGGCAGATCATAGAAACAGAAACTAAACAGAGATACAGTGAAACTAACAGAAGTTATGAACCAAATTCATTTAACAGATATCTACAGAACATTTCACCCTGAAACCAAAGAATATACCTTTTTCTCAGCACCTCATGGTACCTTCTCCAAAATTGTGTAATCAGACAAAAAACCCTCAACAGATACAAGAATATTGAATTAATCACATGCATCCTATCAGATCACCATGGACTAAGGCTGCTCTTCAATAACAATAAAAAAACAAGAGAAAGCCCACATAAACATAGAAGCTGAACAATGCTCTACTCAATAACTTGGTCAAGAAAGAAATAAAGAAATTAAGGACTTTTCAGAATTTAACGAAAATGAAGGCACGACATACCCAAACTTAAGGGACACAATGAAAGAAGTGTTAAGAGGAAAACAGGTAGCTCTGACTGCCTACAAAAAGAAATTGGAGAGAGCACACACTAGCAACTTGACAGCACATCTGAACGATCTAGAAAAAAATGAAACAAATACACCCAAGAGAAGTAGATGGCAGGAAATAAATTCAAGGCTGAAATCAACCAAGTAGAAACAAAAATAACTATACAAAAAATCAACACAACCAGGAGCTGGTTCTTTGAAAAAATCAACAAAAGATAAAAACCCTGAGCCAAACTAACCAGAGGGCACAGAGACAGTATCCAAATTAACAAAATCAGAAATTAAAAGGGAGACATAACAATAGAAACCACGGAAATTCAAAAATATCAACAGATCCTACTACAAAATCAACAATAATCAACAAAACTGGAAAATCTAGATTAAATAGACAATTTTCTAGACAGATACCAGGTACCAAAGTTAAATCAGGATTAGATAAACCATCTAAACAGTCTCATAATCCCTAAGGAAATAGAACCAGTCATTAAAAGACTCCAAACCAAAAAAGGCCCAGGACCAGATGGGTTTGGTGCAGAATTCTATCAGACCTTCAAAGAAGACCCAATACCAATACTGTTCAAACTATTTCACAAAAGAAACATAGAAAGAGAAGGAACACTACCTAATTCATACTATAAAGCCACCGTTACACTTATACCTAAATCACGCAAAGACCCAACATAAAAGAGAACTTCAGACCAATTTCTTTTATGAATATTGATGCCAAAAATACTCAACAAAATACTCACAAACTAAGTCCAAAAACAAATCAAAACAACCATTCACCAGGATCAAATAGTCTTCATCCTAGGGATGGATGCAGGGACGGTTCAATATAAAGAAATCCATCAACATACTCCACCATATAAGCAAACTCAAAGAAAAAAAACACACGGTCATGTAGCAGGATTCTTATTCTGCTACATTGTATTTGCAGTGCAGCTCAGTGATTAGGCAGTAGAAGAGGAGGTGGAGCTAGGAGAGAAAGAGAGGATGTGGAGGGGAGAAAAAGAGGAAAGAGAGGGAAGAAAGAGAGGAAGGGGAGGAGAAGGAGGCTATCAGCCATGGAGAACCACATATGGGTTGAAAGCTGTCCTGGGTAGCAACTTCTATCAAAAGATTAGCTATTGGGTAACAATTCTAATTGTGTGGGCATCTTGTTGATTGAGCATTTCTAAATATATAAATCCTTTAGATAATTATTACACTTTAAGAGTCTCATTTCTACTGGGTACTGCGAGGATGGCAGACATTGTCTAGGGTTCAGCTAAGCTTTGTGGATGCAGCACGAGGTATTGGCAGAGCTGTCCCCCACACTGGTATCTCATGGGTACCATCTAGCTAGCTGGGACCCCAGTCAGAGCCAGGGAGCAGCAGGAACATGGTGGCTGCCTGGGATCAAGCCAGATGGGGCACTGTTTTCTAAATATCACCCCTATAGGATCATCTTATTGCCTGCTGAAAAAGCATTTGACAAAATTCAACACATCTTCATGTTAAAAGTCTTGGAAAGTTCATGAATTGAAGGCCCATAGCTAAACATAGTAAAAGCAATATACAGCAGGCCAATAGCCAACATCAACTAAATGGAGAGAAAATTGAAGCAATCCCACTAAAACCAGGAACTAGACAAGCTTAGCTGTCTGCTCTCTCCCTATCTTAAACATAGTACTCGAAGTCCTAGCCAAACCAATTAGACAACAAAAGGAAATCAAAGGGATATGAATTGGAAAAAAAAAGAAGTCAAAATATCACTATTTGCAGATGATATAATAGTATACTTAAGTGACCCCAAAAATTCCACCAGAGAACTCCTCAATCTGATAAACAATTTCAGCAAAGTAGCTGGATATAAAATTAACTCAAACAAATCAGTAGCCTTCCTCTACTCAAAAGTTAAACAGGCTGAGAAAGAAATTATGGAAACAACATCCTTCACAATAATCACAAATGATATAAAATATCTTGGTGTGACTCTAACCAAGCAAGTGAAGGATCCATATGACAAGAACTTCAAGTCTCTGAAAAAAGAAATCAAAGAAGACCTCAGAAGATAGAAAGATCTCCCATGCTCATGGATTGTCAGGATTAACATAGTAAAAATGGCCATCTTACCAAAGGCAATCTACAGTTTCAACGAAATCTCCATCAAAATTCTGACTCAATTCTTCATAGAGTTAGAAGCAGCAATTTGGAAATTCATTTGAAATAATCAAAAACCCAGGATAGTGAAAACTATTCTCAACCATAAAAGAACTTCTAGGGGAATCACCATCCATGACCTCAAGCTGTATTACAGAGCAATAGTAATTTAAAAATAAGCATCATATTGGTAGAGAGACAAGCAGGTTAATCAATGGAACAGAAATGAACCCACAAACTCATGGTCACTTGATCTTTGACAAAGAAGCTAAAACCATCCTGTGGAAAATAAGACAGCATTTTCAACAAATGGTGCTGGTTCACTGTCAGTCACATTGTAGAAGAATACAAATAGATCTACTCTTATCTCCTTATACAAAGCTCAAGTCCAAGTGGATCAAGGACCTCCATATAAATCCAGATACACTGAATCTAATAGAAGAGAAAGTGGGTTAGAGCCTTGAACACATGGGCACAGGGGAAAATTTCCTGAGCAGAACACCAATGGCTTATGCTCTAACATCAACAATCAACAAATGGAACCTCATAAAATTGAAAAGTTTCTGTAAGGCAAAGGACACCAGCAGATTGGGAAAAGATCTTTAGCAAGTTACATCTGATAGAAGGCTAATATACAATATATACAAAGAACTCAAGAAGTTAGACTCCAGAGAATCAAATAACCCTATGAAAAAATGGGGTACAGGGCTAAACAAAGAATTTTCAACTGAGAAACCTCGAATGGCTGAGAAGCACTTAAAGAAATGATCACCACACTTAGTCATCAGGGAAATGTAAATCAAAACAACCCTGAGAATCCACCTCACACCAGTTAGAATGGCTAAGATTAAAAACTCAGGTAACACCAGATGCTGGCAAGGATGTGGAAAAAGAGGAACATTCCCTCATTGCTGGTGGGACTGCAAGCAGGTACAACTACTTTGGAAATCAATCTGACAGTTCCTCATAAAAAACAGTTTTACCTGAAGACCCAACTATACCACTCCAGGTCATATACCCAAAAGATGCTCCAACATATAACAAGGACACATGCTCCACTATGTCTATAGCAGCCTTATTTATAATAGCCAGAAGCTGTAAACAATCCAGATGTTTCTCAACAGAAGAATGGACATGTGGTACATTTACACAATGGAGTACTACTTAGCTATGGAAAACAATGACTTCATGAAATTCAAAGGCAAATGGATGGAACTAAAAAATATCATCCTGAGTGAGGTAACCCAGACTCAAAAGAACATACATGGCATGTACTCACTGATAAGTGGATAATAGCTCAAAAGCTTAGAATACCCACAATACAACCTGCAAACCATATGGAGCTTAAGAAGAACTAAAACCAAAGTGTGGATGCTTCAATCCTAAATAGAAGGGGAAACATAATAACCACAGGAGGTAGAGGGAGGGAAGGCCTGAGAGGGAAAGAAGTGGGGGAGAGAACAAGGGAGGGGGTCAGGATCAGGTATTTGAAGAGACAGGGGAGAAGTACAAAGGATCAGGAAATCAAATAGAAATATGTAGCAGTGGGGGATGGGGAACTGGGGATAGCCCCTAGAGAATCCCAGACACCAGGGAAGGGAGAACCTCTAAGGACCCAACAGGGATGACTTTAGTGAAAATACCCAACAAAGGGCAGATAGAACCTTTAGAGACCACCTCCATTAGATAGGCATGGCCCACAGTTCAGGAATGGGATCCCCCCTCAAAGTTGTTAACTCAGAAATTTTCCTGTCCAAAGGAAAGATGGGGACAAAAATTGGAACAGAGACTGAAGGAAAGTCCATCCAGAGACCACCCCACCTAGGGATCCATCCCATCTGCAAACACCAAACCCTGACACTGTTGCTGATGCCAAGTGCTTGCTGACTGGAGCCTGGTATGGCTGCTCCCTGAGAGCTTCTACCAGCACCTGTCCAATGCAGATGCAGAACTCACAGCCAACCATTGAACTGAGCCTGAGGACCCCAGTAGAAGAGCTAGGGGAAGGACTGAAGGAACTAAAGGGGTTTGGAACCCCATAGGAAGAACAATACCAACTGGACCACCCAGAGCTCCCAGAGACTAAACCACCAACCAAAGAGTATGTATGGAGGGACCCATGGCTCCAGCTGCATTTGTAGCAGAGGATGGCCTTATCTGCCATCAGTGGGAGGGGAGGCCGTTGGTCCTGTGGAGGTTTGATGCCCCAGCATAGGCGGATGCTAGAGCGGTGAGGCAGGAGTGGGTGAGTGTGTGGAGGGAACACCCTCATAGAGGCAAAGGGGAGGGAGTAGGAGGGGATGTGATGGGAGGTTTGTGGAGGGGTAACCTGAAAGAGGGATATAACTTGAAATGTAAATGAATAAAGTGATTTTTTAAAAAAAGACCATACCTCATACAACCCAAGCTACCTTTTAACTGGAAAGGTTCACCCAAGGCTGCCCTGAAAGTTCTACATAGAAGGTAGAATCTTACAACATAGAAGGACACTGGGCGGTGGTGGCGTATGCCTTAAATCCAAGCACTCGGGAGGCAGAGGCAGGCGGATTTCTGAGTTTGAGGCCAGCCTGGTCTACAGAGTGAGTTCCAGGACAGCCAAGGCTATACAGAGAAACTCTATCTTGAAAAAAACAAAAACCAAAAACCAAAAGAAAAAAAAATAGGACAAGGATCGTTTATAAGTGTTGATGTTGCAGGTCTGTGCTGCCATGCCCAGCTGGATAACTTTTTCTTTTATCATTATTTTATTATTTCTTTGTTTATTTGTAAATGCATGTGTGCACACTCATGACATGGTGTACACGTGGAAGCCAAAAGACAGTTCATGGGACACCTCCGTAAAGGTACTGTAGGGCATTGCACTCTTATCCTCAGGCATGGGAGAAAGCATCGTCATCCCCTGAGCCATCTTGCTGGCCTTCAAGCAGACCCTTCCACATATCTTGTATGAAGCTGGGTGTGGTAATACATGCATATGTTCCTACTACTCTAGAGACAGTATGTCACTAGTCAGTTTGGACTAGATTTTTAACCTTTTTCCTCAATCTCCTGAATGATAGGTTATTTGTCTTATTATTTGATCTGTGTAGTTCATCTCTAAAATGCTTTGTTATTTAGAAACAACTTCAGAAACTCAAAAGGATGGAAAGAGGAGGAATTGAGAAGTCAGTAAAGTATCTGCTGTGACAGGGTGAAGACTGAGGTTAGATTCTTTTTACCCATGGAAACACTGAGTATATCGGGACAGGTAGATTTCTGAATCCCACTGGCCATCCTAGCCAGTCTGTGAGTTCCAGGGTCAGTGACTGTACTTGTCTTAAAATGTAAGGATGTGATAGAAAAATAAAAGCCCAAAGACCTTCACACATGCATGCAGAGCATGTGCACTCATATGACTACACTTGCACACACATCTGTACGCACAAGCTAGGCTGATGGCACATTCCTGTGTTGAGGGAGATATTTTAAATCGGCCACTGGTCAAGCCGACTACCTAAGCTGCAGCGGCTCTGCCTAGCTCAGGTGCCATGTTTCTCAGCCAGAGGCCACATGTGCACCTCAGCTAGAAATGGCCAGCCAGAAACACCAGCCCTGCCACCCACGAGACGTCAGCGTGGGAGATGGCTCTGCCAATCTTCCACGTTGTCTCCTCAAGGCTGCGCATTGCCCAGACCATCCCACCATCCACACGGGCCCAGTAGGAAAATGAGACTCTAATGCTTAAATTATCCAAAAGCTTATATATTTGGTAATGATCAGTAACAAGATGCCCATACAATCAGAAGTGTAACCCAATACCCAACCTAGATATACCAACTACCTTTGACTGCTACAGACATGTGAACATCTACCTCCATGTTCCCCTCTCTCATTCCTCTCTCCTAGCTCCTCCTCTTCCTCTCCTTACTCCTCCCACCTTAGCTCCTCCTACATTCCTGTAGTGAAAATACTGAGGATGTGGGGGCCAAGAAAAGCAGGAACTCAAGGCCAGCTTATTACATAGTGAATTCAAGACCCCCTTGGCTACAGGAAATGAGAAGGGGTGGGGAACTTTCAAACTTTCAGGCTACAGTCGATCATTGAGGGCCTCTACCTTGGTTTGAATAGAAATGGCACCATAGACTCATGTTCCGGGTCAACAGGGAATGACACTATTAGAAGGTGTAGGTGTGGCCTACTTAGAGGAACTGTGTTACTGCAGGTGAGCTTTGAGATTTCAAATGCTCAGGCCTGGTCCTATGTCTCTATCTTCTTGCTGACTGAGGATCTCTATGTAGATTTCTCTGCTACTCTCCAGTTCCATGCTCCTGTTCCTGACTGAATCTCTGAAATATAAGCCAGCCCCAAACAAGTGTTTTCCTTTGTATGAGTTGCAGTGGTCATGGTGTCTCTTCACAGCAGTAGAACACTGACTAAGCTAGAAGCCAAGACAGGAATCTGGAGGTGGTGGTCATAGAGGAATGCTTCTTATTGACCTGCTTTCTTACAGAACCCAAGACCACCCACTCAGAAGTGGCTCCAGGCACAGTGGGTTTCATCCTCCCACATCAGTCAAGCAATTGCTTCAGACACTTGCCCACAGGCCACCCTGATTAGAGGCAATTCCTCATGGGAGGTTTCCTCTTCTCATGGGACTCTTGTTGCTATTAGGCTGACAAAGACTAACCTGAACACAGATTTTACACTTCATCAATTCTGTACAATTGTCCTTTGAGCTTTTAATTTGATACTGGCCATTGCTAAGCCAGCAGGTCTTAGGCTTGTCTGTGTGTGAAAGCCATGTGAAGTTTTTTTAATTCTTAAATGGCCTGGAGAGATAGCTTATCAGTTAAGATCATTGGCTGTTCTTCTAGAGGACCCAAGTTCAATTACAGCATCCAAATCAAACCCATGACCATCTGTAACTCCAGTTCTAGGGCATCAGACCTCTTTACTTATCTCCTTAGATACCAGACACTTGTGGTACAATGTATACACACACACACACACACACACACACACACACACAGACACACAAGATTCACACACAAAAATAAGTTTATATTTTTAAAATTTAAAAAACTTTAATTTAAAATTCAAATTTGTATTTATTTTATGTGAATGATTGGTCACTTGCATGCAACTTTCTGATCATAGAGGTCAAAAAAGCTTGTGGCATCCCCTGGAACTGCAGTTACAGCCACCTCTGGGAGCTGGGAACAAAGTCTGAAGAACAGTCAGTTCTCTTAAAGGCTGAGCCATCTCTGCAGCCCCAAAAATAAATGTTAAGAAACACTGCTTTCAGCCATGTGGTGGTAACGTGGAGCCCTAAAGCTGCACTACCGGGACTCCATGAAGGAAGCTTGCAGAGGACAATCAATGCAATTACAAGATTTTATTGGTCCAATGCATCTGGGCCAATTCCTCACACAGGAGACGAATCGGCAGTGAATGCACTTGGGCAGAAGCCTATATACAGTTTGAACAAGGCAGGTGTTTTTAGCAATAAACTGGTCAGTTGGCGTTGGTGGGCTTTGTGGGACCCGCTAACGGGGAGCTATCTGCTGTCAGATGGCTCCGTATGTCTGATGATCCGTGGTTTTACTTGGAACTGTGTGTCTTCATCCTTTTTGAAAAGGGAGGGATCCTGTGGTTTTTCTTTGGACCGTGTGGCCTCACCCTTCTGGGGAGACAAGGGGTCAGGATGTAATTTTCCAATGACATGGACTTTACATGATAATGGACTTTACAGTAGTGGTGCATGCCTTTAATCCCAGCACTCCAGAGGCAGAGGCAGGAAACTCTCCAAGTTTGAGGCTGGCCTGGTCTACAGAGTGAGTTCCAGGATAGCCAGGGCTACACAGAGAAACCCTGTCTTGAAAAAACCAAAGAGAGAGAGAGAAAGAAAGAGAGAGAGAGAGAGAGAGAGAGAGAGAGAGAGAGAGAGAGAGAGAAAGGGAGAGAGAGAGAGAGAGAAAGGCTGGAAAGATAGTTCAGTGGTAACACCACTGGCTGCTCTTCCAGAGGTCCTGAGTTCAATTCTCAGCAACCACATGGTGGCTCACAACCATCTGTAATGGGATCCATTGTCCTCTTCTGGTGTGTCTGAAGAGAACCACAGTGTACTCACATACATGCAATACTTTAAAAAAAAAATATGGCGCAAACAAGACTCTCTATGTTTACTTTTGTTTAAGAAACTTTCCTTTTCCTGGTTTTCTTTCTCAGTATGTTAACGTATGTGCCCATTCCTGGATGACTGGGTATGTTAGGGGGTCTTCGGGGGTGGAGGCCAGAGGCCAGAGGACAATGTGTATAGTTATTTTTGCACGTCTTCCTTTTTAAAAGTTTCTCTTTTTCTTTCTTTCTCTCTCTCTTTCTTTCTTTTTCTTTTTTTTTCTTTTTGAAACAGGGTTTCTCTGTGTAGTCTTGGCTGTTCTGGAAGTCACTCTGTAGACCTGATTGACCACAAACTCAAGAGAATCACCTGCCTCCACATCCTGAGTGCTGGAATTAAAGGCTTCACTGCTGTCTGGCTAAGACATGGTTTTTCCTGTGTGGCCCTGGGTGTCCTGGAACTAGCTTTGCAAACCACGCTGGCCTGGATCTCACAGGAAGCAACCTGCCTCTGCCTCCTGAGTTCTAGGGTTAAAGGCAAGCACCACACTGCCTAACTACACCTGGCATTATCTTTTCTTTTTTTATTATTAATTTTATTCATTTACATTTCAAAAGATATTTTCCTGATTGGATTCCCCTCTGCAAATTCCCCCTCCCATCCCTCCTCCCCTTTGCCTCTAAGAGTGCTCGCACTCCACCCACTCACCCCCTCCTACCTCACCAATGTATCATCCCCCTACATTGGGGCAGCAAACCTCCATAGGATCAAGGGCCTCTCCGCCCCTTGATGCCAGATAAGGCTACATATGTAGCTGGAGCCATGGATCCCTCCTTGTGTACTACTTAGTTGCACAGCTAACATTTTCAATGTGCGGTCTGGGTTCAACCTCAGCAAGGCAAGCCTGTCACTGACTGGGCTATCTCTCCACCTCTACCCTTTTTTCTGTATTTTGTCTTGAGACATGGTCTCATATAGAACAGCTGACCTTGAACTCACTATGTCTGTTGAAGGTCCTTTAACTACTTTTGGAAATAAGGTAATGAATTAAAGAGACTAGTGACAACTAAGTAGTTTTAAATGTACAATCCTGCAGAGAGGGAACTCTGGCATACAGGAAAGGCATGAATGGCTAAGGTGCTGATTTGGCACAATTTGGCAGTGGTTTTTAAAAACCTAGAGAAATTCCAGCTCTCTTCTCTTATAGGTCTATAGGACTTGCATTTAGGGCCCCTATCTCACTAGCCTAGGACAAAAGCCTCAGCCAGTAAAGAAATTGTGACTTGAGAGTGGCCCCTTCTGATTGTTGGCTTCCCTATATGACCCAGCTAAGTGACCAGGCCTACCACTTGTAATTTTCTGAAACAGAGAAGAGCTAACCCCTAGCCTGCTTGAGTGTAATTCCAATGGACTCTAGTGGAACAAAGCAACCTGTGTCTTACACCCCTTATCCTCTAACAGCTCCAGAGTTCTGGGAATTTTTCTCTGTCTGTTTGAGATTATAAAGTGGTTTCTAAGATTCATGACACAGGTTACAGGATAAGGTTGCTGTAACAAGTCCCGGGGAATCAAGGTGTGTTTTTATTCAAGATGGGTCTTGTTGATGAGATAGTTGTGATGTACAGCCTTTCTCTTCCTGGGTGTCCTCTTCATTTATTTGTTCTGTCTGCCTAGCATCTCTGGGGGTGGGGGGGAGCTGTTGTGCTCTTCCAGAGAGGCTGCAGTTAATCAGAGTGCAAGAGACCACAAGCTCTACACAAGCAAGGACTTCATCCAAGGCTGTCACTGGTCACTTCCTGGTATGTCCCCTACAGATGAAGACAAACCAACCCTGGAGGAGGAAACTGATTCTGGAACAGGTTGGAAATTGGAAATATGTGTCCTAGAAAGGTACTGATCTTGTGCAAGCGGCCCAAGTGGAACCTGGAAGCTCTGGGGAACTGGGATGTCCTGCTGAGCCACACCTTCCTGGCTATTGGTCACCTTCTTCACCCAAACCTTAGGGGATGTTGGCATGAATTTCCTCTCTCCAAGGCCAAGGCTAGGCCCTGCCCCCTGCCACAAAAGTAGATGCTTTTGTGTTTGAGTTCCAGGCATGGAAGGAAGCAAGTTGGGCTACCCTGTAGGTGTGCTGAAAGGTGCCTCCTGGGGCTTGGGGCAAGCCCTGGCCCCACAGCTGGCCTGGTTGCTGTCTTTAGGTTCAGTGCTGCTCCAAAATGCAAGCAGTGACTCAGTGCTGCAGCAACTGAAGGAGGAGCTGGCCGAGCAGCAGCCTGACCTGTGAGTGGTGCTAGCAGCTGCCCAGTCTGGGCTCTGAGGCTGCTGGGCAGCAGTTGCTGTGCCCTAGGCATGAGCTGCCTAAGACTGAGCTGCTGCAATGCCTGCTGCTCATCAACACTGCAGGTGAGACTCCTGTCCAGACCAGGGCTGTGAGCTCTAACTTCACTGCCCTTTGGATAGGTAGAGGGCCAGTCCCCAAAAGTCCAAAGTTCAAGAGGAAGGATGGAGCAGTGACACTGCAGGCTTAACCTAACGTGGTTGTTTAACATGGCCCGATCTGTACCTCGTGGTGTGTGCATGCACGTGTGTGTGTGTGTGTGTGTGTGTGTGTGTAGACAACTTGAACAAATCCCTCTGCTTTTTAAAGAACATTCAGCTGTATTCTTAGCTTGCATTAGAGGTGTCTGCAGAGCTGGGGCAGAGCTATGGCCAATGGCTATGGGGAGGGACTATAGGAGGGGGATGGGAAGAATCAGGAGGATGGGAGGGGAAAGGGGGCTGGAAGGGAGAAGAGCACCCTTCTGCTGTCCCAGTTTTTCCACCTTGTTTATTGTTTGTTGATTTTGTTTTGTTTTTCAGACACTAATGGGGATGTTTCCAAAACCTTCCTGAAGGTGAAGGACCTAGCTGAGATGAACAACTTCTGGGCTCTGAATCTGACCTCCATGATCTGCTTGACCTCTGTCACCCCATAATGTCTTCCAGGATAGCCCTGGCCTCAGCTAGCCTGTTGTTACCCTCTCATCTCTGTGTGCTCTTCAGCTCATCAGGGCTGGGGGCTGTGTTGGCAGGGAATGCTGCCTGAGATATGTTGTACAGGCTGTTGAGAAACTCAGTGTGAGGGTTTCTCTGGAGGCTGGGCAAGGAGGGAAGTCTGATCTACGTTTTCATTAAAGAATCCAAAGACTATAGTGCACCCCTCTCCAGTTGTGACTCCTCGCTTTGCAAGAAAATTACAGACTCCCAAGAAGTTGGAACAGTCAGGGGCAGTCAGCTTTAGGAGATGCCTGATTAGCAGGTGGGATAAAAACCCATACACATAAAAATGAATTAAAAATAAAAAAAAATAAAAATACCTTTATATGTTTAGCTGTTGGCTTTTCTCTCTCAAGGGACACAGTGCTATTTCTCCATGTATCCCCATCCCCTAGCAAAGCTGTACAGAGGCTGGACACAATAAATGTTCAAAGCCGAGCAAACAGACATTATTGAGTGGTGAACATCTCAGGCTGAGCTGTGTTGGAACACTGAATGGAATGCAGAGACGGTTCTGGGATGGAAATTAAAGGATATTTGGTTTTCCGGTACGTTGCCTTATCTGACCAGTCGAATAAGATGCCACCCTGCCCTTCTTCTAAACTTGTGATTTCAGTGGTAGCAACATGTGATAGAATGTGTGAGCAGCTAAGGGGTGAGATCCACTTGTCTGTACCTCTTTGGACTAGGACAAGATCCTGGAGACACAGGCAAAATGATCTAACATCCAAATGAGTTCAGACCAGGGTCCAGGCTTGCTTCTAACTTCTCAGATTTATGTTGGGTCGCCTCATATTATCCAGCACCTTCCCTATACACACACCCATATTTCTTGTTCGACCATCCAGCTCACCTTCTCTGAGATCAGCCTAGGCTCCTTCAGACAGCAATGGTCACATGTAAACTACAGCCAGGAGGGGAGTCAGTTCCAGAAGGGCCCAGAGCTAAGTTAGATCTCTGGAGGATGCCTAGGTAACAAGGAGGAACCGGGAAGCTCACCCAGTGCCTGAATACAAGCAGGGGACAGCCTAGTTTTCATTTCAGTTTCCAACAGAGTGTTCTAACAGGTTTCCAATGATAGAAAAGTCTGCTTGTACAGATAGCAAGCCTCTTCCCAGAGGCGCTCAGGGAGATAAAACTGGGCATGGGAGAGCAGTTAAGAGGTAGGAGTAAGAGTTCAAAGTCAGCCCTGGCTACATAGCAAGTTGGAGGCCAGCATGGGCTACAAGAGAGTGTCTCAGCACACAAATGAGAGCAAGAGAAGTGGGGGAGGAGCCAGGCCGAGGAGCATTCAAATGTTAGCAGAGTGCTCTTCTAGTCCTTGAATTCCAGTTCTGTGATGTCTGCCTTCCTCTGGAGTCAGGTGGGGGAAGGGTTAAATGAGGGAGAAGTTGAAGAGAGGAAGGGGAATCATATATATATATATGTATATGTATATGTATATGTATATGTATATGTATATGTATATGTATATGTATATGTATATGTATATGTATATGTATATGTATATGTATATGTATGTATGTGTATATGTGTATATGTATGTATACGTATACATACATATATGTATACGTATACGTATACATACATATACACATACACACACACACACACACACACACACACACACACACACACACACACACATATATATATATATAATATATCCATCCCAAGGCCAGAGGTCAAAGTCAGGTATCTTCCTCTTCCTCTTTCTTTCATTTCTTTTTAAAGATAAACGGGACCTAAACCTCACCAATTCAGTGATACTGGCTGACCAAAAAATTTTAAGGCTCCTCCTATTTTTCCCTCCCCAGCACTGGAATTTCAGATTTCTAACACTGCACCCAGCTTTTTAAAAGACAACTAGAGACATGAACTCAGGTCATAACGTTTGAGCAGCAGGAGTTTTAGCAACCAAACCATGTCCCAGACTCCCAAGACTTGCATGAGACCCAAAAAAGTTAGAAAGGAAATTACCTCTTTGTTTCTGGAGCATTCAAATACAGAAACCAAACTAGACCTGGTAAAAATCACAGACTGGGACAGATAAGAAAAACCATGATTGAGAAAAAGCCAGAAACAGGGAACCCAGAGAGGAAAGCAGTAAGATCCTGGGGTACAGTAAGACAGATTTGATGATGGAAGAAGCCACACACTCATACTTTCACATGTACAGGTATATGCGCTCGCATGTGTGCACACACACACCCACACACACACATGCACACACACACGCACACACACACACACACCAGGTGTGTTCTCATGCAGGCACGCTGAGCCTTGCTGGAAATAATTCCTTTTCATTTGAAAAGCTGGAGCCTCGGCTGCACAGGTGGCACCAAGCTGCTACCTTGCACAATTGTCAGTTCCAAATGTAGAAGCTCTCAGAGATGTTTGTGTGAAGGAGTGTGGGAGTGTGGGAGGCAGGGGTTGGGGGGGGCAGGGCACAGATACTCCATGAAATTGAGAGGCCTCAACAGGTAGAGAAAGATCCCAAGATTTCAGGAGGCTCTCCAGAAATCTATGCCCTAAAATGCTGCTCCAGTACCTCCCAGGCAGAAGCCCAGATTTAGAAACCTCACCTAGTCTAGTTAATTCCCTGTCAGCCAGGTGACCCTGGGAAGTCACCTGTTGTTCTCACTCATGGTGTGTGTGTGAAGAGGTTGTCAGGCAGTCTGTAAGGCCTCAGCCTCCTGGCCTTCTTTTTGTACTTTTAATATCTACTATTATTGTATATGGTGTTATGTCCAGATCGCAAAGTCCCTACAGACAACCAGGACCACCAGGAGTCCAACTTCTATGCAAAATGAAAGAATCTTTATTCAAGCTCGAGCTCAGACCCCACAACCTCTCAGCACACTGAAAAGTGTGGATGGAAGGTCCTGAGATGGTACAAACCCTGCCTGTTTATCATGGTAGCAGGGTGAGGGACTTTCCAACTTGGCAGTTACAAGATTAGTTGACATTTGCTTGGTGCTCTTCTATTGGCTAGTGATGATTTCAGCTTGGTATGAACAATGGTTGCTAGCTAAATCAATCTATTTTAGACATTAGGTACTTTCCCCTTAAGAACTGATCGGTTGTTGCTAGGAGTGGAGTGGCTATTTGCTTAGAGGAATTGTGATTGTTAACAGGCTGACATGACTCTTAGAACAAGTTGGGGTTTTCCCAGTAGCTGAATTCTTTCAGGTGGCAAGTTAAGCATAAAATAGAGTCTGAAAGCAAAATGGAGTTTGTAATGTTAAGCTGGGCCCTTCATCATATGGAAACAAAAACACTGGGCAGCTAAAACAATTCTGGATTATAAAGAACTGCTGGAAGTTTCACTTTCTCTGGTTTCAGTTTGTACTACAGAACTGTAGTAATAAAAACAGCATGGTACTGGCACAGAAAGAGACACATTGATCAATAGAATCAAATTAAAGACCCAGATATAAATCCACAAACCTATGGACACCTGGTTTTTTTCATTAAAAATAAACAAGAAAACAGAAATACACACTGGGGAAAGGGCAGCATCTATAACAAATTGTGCTGGTCATCCTTGATGGTTACATGTAGAAGAATGAAAATAGATAGATGCCTGTTTATCACCGTGTACAAAGAACGACCCCAAATGGACACAGGGCCTTGACATAAAACTGAACCTGACAGAAGAGAAAGAAGAAAATAGCCTTTATTGCATCAACACGACGACAATTTTCTAAAAAAGTGCAGTTGGCACAGATACTAAGATACATAGTTGATAGACAGGACCTCATGAAACTGAAATGCTTCTGTACAGCGAATGATGCCATCATTTGGACAAAGCAGCAGTCCACAAACCGAAAAAGATTTTTATGAACTATACATCCAATATAGGGCTAATATTCAAAATAAATAAAGAACTCAAATATCAGTAAAACAACTGAGAGTTTTTTTTTTTAAAAATGGGGTATAGACCTAAACAGTTTCCTCAAAAAGGAATCCCAAGTAGCTTAGAAACACTTAGAAAAATGTTCAACATCCTTAGCCATCAGGGAAAAGCAAATCAAAACTACTTTAAGATTTCATCTTACACTTGTCAGAACGGCTAAGATCAACAAAACTAGTGACAGTTCATCCTGGCAAGGATACGGAGAAAGAGAAACATTCATCCATTGCTGGGAAGAATGTAAACTTGTACAGTCACTATGGATGTGAGTGTGGCAGTCCTTTAGTAAGATAAGAATAGATCTCCCTTGGGCTGGAGAGATGGCTCAGCCATTAAAGCCTAGGCTCACAACCAAAAATACAAGAATAAATCTCCCTCAAGATCCAGTTATAACACCCTTAAACCTACGGTAGACCCAAACACAACAGGCACCAAAAAAAATCAATGAAATGATTCCTAATTGTGTTGTAGTACAGTCATAGACCAGCGCCTTGTCCGGTCATCCTCAGAGAGGCTTCTTCAGGCAACAGACGGAAAAATAATCTTTTTTTTTAAAAGGGTTGTTGTGAAACTCACAGGTAAATGGGTGGAACTAAAACAAAAAACAAAAACATACCATCCTGAGTGGGAAAACCTACTCAGATAAATGTTACATGTTCCAGTATATGTGGATATTTCCTGTTGAGTCAATGTTAAACTAGCTAGAGTTAGTAGAACCACAGAAATTAGGTATAGAGTAAGAGACAATTGGGGCCCAGATAGATCTAGTTAGGAAAGAGAAATAGAATAGTTATCGTTGAAGGGGGACTGGAATGGGAAGATCAAGTGGGGAACTGGAGGGGAGAGATGACTAAAATAAGGGCCATTTGAGGGGTAGTGTGTGAAAACCTGTACAGTAGGCGCTTCTTAAAATATATACATTTATAAGTGTGATCTAAATGCAATTATCAAATAATGGGAGAGATAGAGCTCCAGTGGCCATCTCTTGTCACCAAATGAAGTGTCCAGTCCTGGGATTAGGTTACATCCAATTGACTTATTCAGAGCTGTCCTGTGGGAATCTCCAAACAACCCAGGCTATTTTCAGGACTACAGCTGAAGGTGGTGGGAGGAAGATGTGGAGGGAGGAGGGTGGTGGGAGGAAGATGTGGAGGGAGGA